>NC_048280.1:15619877-15919877 GCF_009762535.1 Notolabrus celidotus | reverse complement strand
ACATTTTCCAGACAGGGATGGACAAGCGCTCCACAGCCGAAACAGAACTCCAGTAATTGGTGTCCATCGAAAAAGATCCTGGCAAAGAGTCTAGCGAGACTGAGCTTAAATTGGCTTCAGATCATGAACTAGGGGACTGATTGGTCTTCGGTAGTCTTCTGGGTGGTTAATCCAGAGGTTGGGCGAGAAAAATCCTGTTTTTGGGAAAGAAAGTAAAACTAAACAAGCTGTGAACTTCTGGATGATTTTATGAATTAAGAAATGGCAGTATTCTGCTTGCATATCCATATTTTCTTTTCTCACTGTTATAGATATCTATGCCTTATTTAGCAAATCCGTAAAGCACAACAAAAAGTGACTGAGGCAAGAGGATTTCATTTCCAGCTTGTGTTCAATCTCAGTCTTAGTGTTGTTTCTTATGAGCTTTACTTATCTCAAAACATTAACTTTTATAAATTTGATTTAACACATTGTGATGAAAATGCTTCCGCAGCATCAAAGATTAATTATTTGGGCTGCTAATGCAAAATTGGATGTGTATGAAAATTATAATTAAGTGCTTCATCTGCTTTAGTTTCCAATTAAAGTTCAATGAGTTAGAGTGAGTGAAATGTATATTTAGGAGATTTGTCGTCTTTCAGTTCATCTCTTCTGACAGAGTGGAACTCTTCGTGATTCACAAGGACGATGCTATAAAGTGCTGCACTCAGCATTAAGAAAAAACCCTCAGGGTTTGAGAAGCTCATCACTGCTAGAGTGTGATGAGAAGAAATAAATTAGACTTCATCGTTTTAAAGAGTGCTCTGTGATATTGTAAACATGAAGTACAAAACTGAGCATTTTTGCAGCCCTTTTGTAAAAAATAAAAAGTGCTAGTCTTAGAATTCCCCCCTTCAAAATGTTTCTCTCTCAGTCCGTCTAAACTCATTTCAGAGGCAGCAGGGTTTCACTCAGGATGCAAAAACTTGAGATAGGAGAAGTCAGGGCAAATTAAGATCTGAGTTTCCAAGAATATGGCAACGTGGATAAACTTCCACGTTCATGAAACATTAATGTGCCGTTTAAAAGATTTACCCTGTCTTCTGGTGGAGGCTCAGTCTGTATTTCAAACATGAACTAAAGTCTGTACAGGCAGAAAATTCAAAGCACTGGACTGGAGATAAAGAGCACAACATTGCACTGGATTTACTTCTTAGAAAACAGCAGTCAGCAGCATTGAATTTATAGTTTGAGGCTTTATCAAACATTTGTTTCAACCAGTGGGACTTCAAGTAGCTCGAGAGGCATGGCAGTATATTGAATTTGTAGTCACACTAGTCTGACTGTGCTTGTTTATTGATTGTGAAATGATTTTGGATAATGAACCTAGTGAATGTTTAACATGGGGTCATGTACAGTTTGAGGCATGCTTCTTTTCACAGTTTTTCAGGGCCTGATCAACTTGACTTTAAGACTCAACATTTATAGTTAGAAGGACTTGTAATTGATTCATGAAATGGAAAAATACATGTCAGCCAATGAGGGAGATTTGTGTCAGAAGCAATACTACACTTTATTAGCCAGTGCCTTTTCTAGATTTTTGTGTCCTGTCATTTAGGATGGGAAAAACATGTTAATATTTAGTGGGGCATTAACATTACTTGGGGTTGCCTACAGTGCCTGCATACATTACTCATCTGTTTAATAAGCCTCATGAGTACAGGTATTGGCTGATCCTGATTATTTCAAAATGCCATTAATTGGCCTGTCCCTATATTATGCCAAATACAATTCACTGTGCAAGAAAAAAAGATAAAATAGAGCTTACATCAATATATTTCCGTGGCAGCATCATTATCATAGTGGTCTCCCACATCTGAAAAACAAGGTTGCATCCCTGTTATTAACTCTTTCCAAAAGACAGAGCCATCTTTGAAGTCGTTGGGCCCCCAATTCTGCACCAACTCGCCTCCACACCTGACTCATTTTCTGCTGCCTATGCTGCACTTTGACACTCACAGGCTTATGCTGAAATTAGCTGCCATGGAAACCAGGTGACAATACCGTCTGGTCTTGCACCCCATTCTTCATCCTTGCCTTCCTATGTCTGTGTTTCTTTTGATGTCTATCCATTGCACTTGCGTGTCCACATTCTCTGAAGTGAATGCATAGAACGGTCAAATTAGCTGCCATAGAGACCAAAGACGTTTCATTTTTCTGAGGCCTCTCCATCACTCAGAGCCTGGAGGCCCTCCTCCTGCTGCCATCCTCCCCTTATTTGTCCATTTATCTCAAAGCCAAAGAAACAATGACACAAACACACATATGAGCACACAATTGCTTTCTTGATGCATTGACATGCCTATGGTCATCCTTCTCCTCTGGATTTATCTTCCATCCTCTCTGCAGTAGTCATAGCTAAACTGCACGTTAACCTCTCTGCTCTACTCTTTTAGTTTCATACATTTTCATCTGATTTTTAATCTCTTTCCCACTCCGTATTTTCCTCTCTCTATCTTTGTCTTAATTCAGTGATAAATTACAACAATTCAATTAACCCCCGAACTAATCGTGGTGGGGTGTTGGTGGGAGGATGTGAGAGGGGTGTATCCATGGCAACAAAGAGGAGGAAAATATATGAAGCTATTTTCTGTGTGCATGTGTTTGTTATGGAGTCCAGCAGCTGACAGCTGGCGACAAAACAGATCCAAACAGACGTTTAGAGCTTTGAATAGTGTGTGTGTGTGTGTGTGTGTGTGTGTGTGTGTGTGTGTGTGTGTGTGTGTGTGGTGTGTGTGTGTGTGTGTGGTGTGTGTGTGTGGTGTGTGTGTGTGTGTGTGTGTGTGTGTGTGTGTGTGTGTGTGTGTGTGTGTGCGTGCGTGTGTGCGTGTGTGTGCATACCAGCTTAGTTGGTGGTAGGCCTGTTGATTGGTTTGTAGATAGAAGCTCTCATATGAATAGAAGTCAGAATTGCATCTCTATTGAAAGGTTTCCTTCCGGCCCCTACTGGGCTTTGACCAGTGTAATCTCTCTTCCCCCCTCTCTCTCTCTCCCTCTTTTTGCCTCTCTATCTCTCTCTCTCTTTTCTTGCCTCTCTCCCTTATTCTCTTTTTCTGTGTCTCTGTTTTTGTGTCAGTCTGTATAGCCGCCTGACAGCCAGTTTCCTCTCCCTAAATAAACTAAGACAGGCCTTCAGTGCAGATTGAGAAAGATCACCGTGAAATTATTTTTGTTGCTGCTTCTCCTTTAAAGCGGTGCTGTCCTTCAACTGAAAACTGAATTTTGTATTTGAATGATTTGTTTTCATGCCCTTAAGACTCCACAAGGGGAAAAAAAAAAAAAAAAACTTCAGCTAAATTCCATCAGGATTGTTGGAGCAGCTGAGAGGCACACAGATCTCCTGGAGGGACATCATTCTTCATCATTCTTTCCGTCCCCCTCACAGGGAAGCATGGGTGATGAACTTGCTTGAGATGATGTGGATGCCTGAACATATTGTGCAGTGATATGGATATGAAGAACTCCATAGTGAGAGGTTTATACCCTTATATATCTATACATGCAATAGTAAAATAAAACTAGTGCCTTGCATTGCTCTCATATTTCACAGTTTCCCTACCTGCTTTGTTGAGGGGGATGAACGCAATTCACTGAAATAAGAATAAGAAATTCTACCATATCAAAGATGAAGTCATCTGTAACTGACACCATGCTTTTTTTTTTTTAGAGTTGTAGACTGTTGCATAATGCTTAAAGCTTCAGGTATCTGAGTTGATAAAACTGCAACTTTTTGCACTATAACAAATAACGCTGTGTCACTTTCAGAATTCTGCCGTAGAAACGGTTCACCAGTTCAAACATGATTACATTTTGTTTGTATTTTGTCATTTCATGGAGCAATTTCATAAACTACATATCCCTAGAGTCTCTACATTTTTTTTGGCAAGAACTGAAGGGAAGTCAATAAGCTGTGATAGATGATGGACACAGTGTTCCCCACAGAATGGTGATGTACCTGTCACAGGGCTGATGTCCCCAACCTTCAGCCTGATCGTGGATGGTGATCTTATTCAAATAAAATTGAACAAAAAGTAAAAATGGTCAGCAAATATACTTGGACAGCCAAAATATACTCTGTCTTTGTGTGGGAAACACTAGGAGTTACTGAAATTGTGTTTGAAACAGGCAAACAACAACCAAAAAAAGGACAGATTTTCATCAGATTTTGCTATACTAAAACAAATGGATAGAATCTAACCAAAAGATTTTTGGGGGGATTTTTTTCAATTTATTTAATTATTTTAATTATTATTTTATCTGTTTAGATTTTAATTTAATTTGTTAAAAAATGTCTTTATATTGACATTATTTGTGAGTCTGTGCTTAAGTGTTTGTAAAACTAATACATTTCAAATCAGAAAAAATAAAAGAATCAAACCAAAATAAAGCTGAATGTTGAAACTCTGAAAACAACATATTTTCTAAGTAAGTTAAAACCTTGGAAGCAAAAAACATGATATTTTTTATATGCTAAGGAAATGCAATGCACATAGTTTTTGTTTTCCTATTTCAGATTATGTTCTTTGAAGTACAGTATCTTCAAATATTTCATATTACTTCAAACTGTACTACTTAAAGTGGGGTAGGGTGGCAAGACGGGAAGCCTTTTCTTACGAAGAAAGCCCGGCAAAATGTTTCAAAAACATACATGAAGTCTCCCAAAGGCATGTGGCAAATGTTTTGTGGTCTGATGAAACCAAGGTTGAACTTTTTGGCCATAACTCCAAAAGGTATGATTGACACAAAAACAACCCTGCACATCACATAAAGAACACCAGACCCACAGAGAAGCATGGTGGGGGCAGCATCATGCTTTGGGGCTGTTACATGGGGGATATATCAGTTTTATTGATTTATTCATATTTAACCAAAAGCATAGCTTCACCAAAAGAAGATTAAAGTTTTGGAATAGCCCAGCCAGAGCCCAGACCTGAATCCAGTTGAATATCTGTGGGGTGATCTGAAGAAGGCTGTGCACAGGAGATGCCCTCACTATCTGATGGATTTGGAGCTTTTTTGTAAGGAATAATGGGCAAATATTGCCACGTCAAGATGTGCCATGCTGGTAGACTCCTACCCAAAAAATGGAGTCCTGTAATAAAATCAAAAGGTGCTTCAAACAGTTATTAGTTAAAGGGTGAGTTCACTTATGCAACCACATTATTTATTTCTTTTCTTTTTATTCTTGCCCCTAAAAGATTTAATTTTTTTTTTCAGTTGAATTGTTCATGTAATAAGTCACATTAAAGGTGGAAAAAATTCTGACATGATTTATCTTGGTATCATTTTTTTACATCACAAAACCTGGCATTTTAACAAGGGTGTGTAGACTTTTGATATCCACTGTAACCTCACTAAGCCCTGCAACATGTTGAAGGATCAGCTTTGACTGCTAAAGTATGACTGTTACTGAATAATGACAGCTTCTCGTATAAATGCAATTTTCAGAGAGATTTTGAAGGTGCATCTGTAACAAAGCGAATTTCTGCAATTAGGTCTCCTCTCCTTCATAGTTTCCATCTGAGTGCACATAAAGCGAAGCTAAAACTTCATTACAACATAACTGCTCAGTGGTGTATTGCGCAGACTAAATGACATCTAAATACTCATCTTAGCTCAGTGAGGATATGAAATGATCTCAAGTGCTGCTCTGATTTAGCTCGACAAACTTGTCAATTTATTTATTTATTTTTGAAGTGTTGCATCCATATGATCATCTGCCAAGCCCCAGCACTGGGAGACAAAAAACAAGCACATGCACATATATCCCAATTGCCAAGTGGGCTCAAACAGCTTTATTCACTGGAGGATAAAAATTGAAAGTAACTTTCCCTTAAGAGCATTTGGCTTGGTGGAGTGCTACTTGACCAGCGGACAAAACACTCAATAAATTAATAAACAGCATTGATATACTGTGGCAGTGCACACGCACACACACAGTGCAAGCAGAAAAAGCCACCACACTTTACTGCGTGTGTGTTTATTGGAGTCATAAACTACTCAGGCAGGGAGCAGCCAAAAACTTTTCCTGATTTGATTTGATGCTTTTTGGATATAAAGTGCTCTCCTGTGGTCTCGCTGATTTTATTCAGCACTATTCAATTCAAGGTTCTATTTGCACCAGAGCTGAATGTTAAACAAAATAAAACACAAATAATCAACATGGTTTAGGCGATGAATTTCACCTTCTTTTCACCTGTGAGTGTCTCCATGACTGCACATGAAATTGGACCTATGACACACACACAGTGACTTCATGTGGGGACATACTCTGTGTCTTGGCACAAATAGAATTACTCATTTGATGTGTTTGTGTTACTGCCTGTTTGTTCGGGTGTGTGTTTGTGTGTGCATATGCGCATATGTGTGCTCATACCCTTTTCACCCTGTAGGAAGATTGTAATTGTTTTGCCCACTGCCAAGCTCGCCCAACCTCAGTCCCTCCTGTCTGTCTGTCTGTCTGTCTGTCTGTCTGTCTGTCTGTCTGTCTGTCTGTCTGTCTGTCTGTCTGTCTGTCTCTCTCTCTCTCTCTCTCTCTCTCTCTCTCTCTCTCTCTCTCTCTCTCTTTCTCTCTCTCCATTGTTGAGTTTTTGGCTCTTCATTTCTTTAAGCCATTTCAATTCCAACTTATACACAGAGCAACAGAGGGATGAAAAAGTAATGCAGGGAGGGAAGTCAAACAGCAGTGAAGGAGGAGGAACATGATGTCAGATGAGATTTATTTAATTAAACAACAGATATTAACAGTTGATGTTAAATTCAAGCACAGTATTGTCTTGTTTGCATCTGTACTGTACGGTGGCCAAAATCTCATACATTCTCATGCAGCATATTACAATCCAGTCGCAGGTGTTGCGTAAATAAAACCAAATCTCTCCTCTGATTTACACCGTGCCATTCTAGCACTAGGGAAATGATAACAGGCCTCTCTTTGGCTGATGGCTGACAGGCTGTCACTCAGACCTCTCTGTTACCATGGTATACTACTCCTTGTCCTTGGCTAATGGGAAGCGTTTGTAAATCACCTGAATGGGGCTGATTGAGGGAGACAGAAATAGGTGGATAAGAGAAGGTTATCGGGCAAATGTCCTCTTTTTTTTTTGGCTGGCATTTCCCCGGCAAGAAATGCACACAGAAAAAACCACACATGCACATATGCACACGTACAACTACACAATACACAAACAACAAAGTTTCAGGGTTAGCCAGGTGAATGTGGAAAGAAGCGAGCTATGAGATCCACTTTAATGAAATGCTTGGAAGTGCCCATGCAGTGCCACCAGCCATGGTAGAGAGAGAGAGAGAGAGAGAGAGAGAGAGAGAGAGAGAGAGAGAGAGGAGAGAGAGAGAGAGAGAGAGAGAGGAGAGAGAGAGAGAGAGAGAGAGAGAGAGAGAGAGAGAGAGAGAGAGAGAGAGAGAGAGAGAGAGAGAGAGAGAGAGAGAGAGAGAGAGAGAGAGAGAGAGAGAGAGAGAGAGAGAGAGAGAGATGCAGAGACCAAAAGAACGAGAGAGAGATAGAGATAATCCCTCTGTGGTTTGGGGAACAGAACTGAGAGAGTGAAAGGTGAAAAGGGACGCAGGCTGCAGGAAATGAGCTTTTGGACTGTTAAATTGTCTCTTCCTGCTGCACTCAGTGCCCTTCTATGTGAAGATGCATATAATGATTGAAATGTCAGCAGTCCACACAATTTGTACTCAAGTACTCACATAACTTTTAAACCCGAAATACATAAAAATTGAACTTGATTATGTGAAATCACTTTGCAGTCAAGTGTTCTTGACTGAAGGCCCCAAAAGAGGAAGAGACAGACATGAATTTAAAGAAGCATAGGGAAACCAGAAATCCACAAAACATCCAAGTTTCATTATTTATTTTTGGAATAAATAAAGTCTGTGGGGTTTGGCTTGACCGGAATACTTAATACAAAACATTTTGGCATCTGGTCATGTTCGAAACCTCTTTCTTTTTTTCTATTTAGTGTTTCTTTTCTGTACCGTTCTTTTGTTGTGGCTTGTGTCCGATTTTCAGGTCCAGTCCTCTTGACTCAAACAACCCCAAACACTTGTTTTCTGCTGCTATTCCTTTTTTCTTTTTTCTTTTACAGCACTTATACTCCTTCCTTTTAAGGGCCAAGCCTTCAGTGCGCCTGGAGCAGACCTCAGGAGATCACCTTAACTTGGAAAAAGACCTTGATATCTTTATACTGTATTTACTGTTGCTGACTTTATATCTAAGCCTTACCCTCCAGTGTGAAACTAGAGCCCCAAAGTCCTCAGGAAAATGTTAAATTTCCTTTGAGAGACCTCCTCTATGGTTATTACTGCATAATGCTTATACAGTGTCAATCCCTAGTATTAAATCTTAAGACCAGCCACTTGACGTGTTTGCATAAGAGCAAAGGTTTTTCTTGCATAAATATTTGTTTCCCAATTAGGATTAGCCAGGTCTTGAGGTGAAAACGATATGTTCGTTAATTCTAATGATGTTTACCGTTCTAACCTCAAGTTTCACACGCTATATAAACTATTTATCTCTGATTGGACTCTATACTAGAGTGCTCAGTGTTGTCCCTGCATCACATGACAACTCCAGGCTGTTGGGTTACACAGCACCCTCTTTTGTTCTCTCTTCACGTCCACTGCCACTCTTCCACTCAAGGGTTACACGGCGGGAAACAGAGAAAATGCAAGCGAATTTGAGGCAAAGCGAACCAGCAGTGGATGAATCTCTGCAGACATCTCCCTTCTTTCCCTCCCACTGGCGGGCAGGCCCAGAGCCACGCAGGCATAAAGGACATTGTTTATAGACAGGAGAAAGCACTTAGTTCCTCCTTCACACCGTTTAGCCGTAAGGTCTTTTGAGAGTCAGAGAGAGAAAAAAGGTAGAGACAGAGGAGAGTAGAAGGTGAGTGATGAGAAGAGGAGGTGGCTGCTTCGCATCCAAGAAAGGAAAGGAAAGGAAAAGAGTCCAAAGGTACAGTACAAAAGCAGGAGGGTGAAATACAGTAAACAAATGATTGAGTAAGGCAGGTGGGAAGGATTGATAGTTACAGAAGAGAGGCCAGAAAATGCCACCGATTTGCCATCTTTTTTGACACACCCCTGAAGGTGAAGCCCGGGTGTGGAATTGTTGATATTTACCAATTACTAGAACAGGGGCATTAAAGTTTGAAGCTGAGAGCTCTTAAGTTTTCAGCAATTTCACCTAGTTTCTTCTTGTGAATCTAAAAATGGGTTCATTATCATAGTATTATAGAATTCCTTAGCAATATGGATTGCGAGTATTTGTGAAGGAGACTTGTTTTTGCTCAAAATTACATCAGATAATCTTTGTGGATAAACAGCAGGACCTGTCTAACTCTCACTGCTGTTTTCTGGTGAGCAGTGTAACAAAGGTAGGGATGACTCTCTTATTTTCCTCTATCCCTCTTTCCCCAACTTGGTCAAGGCAGATGGCTGTCTAACATGAGTCTGGTCCTGCTAGAGGTTTCTGCCTGTTAAAAGGAAGTTTTTCTTTGCAACTGTAACTTGATAAATACTGCCAGGTGCTCTGCTCATGGTGGATTAAGATGAGATAAGACTGAGTCCTGTCAGTAAGAGGGGACTGGATCGTATCCTGTCTTTGTTAATAATGCTATGTCTGTAAATGTGTCTTGAGATAATGCTTGTTGTGATTTGGTGCTGTACAAATAAAGATTGATTGCTTTATTGATTGACTATACCACACCCTTATGTAAAACTTTGACTCTAATTCTGTTCAAAATTATCAATTACGACATACTTGGTATCCAATCAGAGATGGAGTAGTGTTAGTTGTAGGTGTCATTCTGTGAGCTAATTTTCTGAATTGAGCGAACACTCAACTCTCAACTGAGTAAAGCTTCTCAGTAACATTGTAGGATCTCTAGTATTCTATTGATGTTTTGAGTGTTGACAGAAGGAAGAGAGAGCTACAAGAGATGCTAAAAGTTGGCACTAAGTCAAATTATATTTTGATAGCTAATGAGAGAGGACAGGAAAGTTTGCAAAAAAAAAAATCTTAGTAATGAAAGACATAAAACATGAAGGGTAAGGAAAATAAAAGAATGCTTTTGGAGGACAGTCTGGAGGTCCGAGGAAGGATGAAATTGGAAAAACATATAAAGAAAATAAACAACAGATGGTTGGGAAGTGACTCGTCTAACAAGACATAACTACTCTTTCTAGTTTAGGTCTTGTTAGAAGGTCTGGGAGGTGACACAAGAACTTAGAGGAGGAGAGAAGATGTGTGGGTAGAATAGGTGAGAGCTAGGTGATGTCTATGATGATACAAGTACCTGAAGAGATGACTGAATGGACAAAGAATAACTGCTGAAGAGGAGGTTAGGAGGATGGTGGATCGTGGAAGATGAGAGTGACTCTGAGGTGAAGAGAGGAAGAAAGGGGATGCACAAAGTGTTTGCAGTGTATTACCATGGGACCACAGTGGTTAGAGCATTCTGATATGCTGTCTGTTGGACACTAATGGCTTTCTAGTTTCTCGGTGTGAATGTGAATGTTCTTGGCATCCATCAAGGTACGATTTTATCACAGATTTCCTTTGGGAGAATCCTGCCCAGGGTAAACCTTCTTAAAAGGCAGTCTGCCTGTTTGAAATAATCCTGTGTAACCTCTAATTCATTCCTATTTTATCAATGACCTGCGAAGACACTTAATGGAGGAGAGGTTTGTTGCGCCTATAGTGTGCACTCTGTCCTCAGAGGATGTAGTCACCTTTGCCGGTGTCCTTAATTTACTCCTGCTGTTTTCATCCACCTGACATCACAGGTTTTTTGAGGTGACTGTTTCACAAACATAAGCCATAAAGAAAGTTATTGAATTCTCAAGTTGTACACACTGGATTTTCAACTCTTTTCATGCAGCAGCATTCTGTTTACTAGTTGAACCAGATTTGATTTGCTTTCTGTTGTTGAAATATAAAATATGGTGTCAAAAGTTTAGTTCACAAGAAAGTGAGTTGACTTTAGGTAAAAGGGATGAACAGATCCTCAACTAAACTGCTTTATTTGAGACCAACTCTAACAATACCTGTCATTCAATCAGGTAGTTGCCATAAATGAAGATAAGATAAGCAATCTTGAAAGGACGGTTGCTGTCTGTCACAATAAGAACGTCATATTGAAACTCTATAATGATGACTTTTTAGACTTGTTTTGATCATTCTCGTTGTTTCCATATTTGATTGGCAACTTAAAAAAATGCAACCTTCAGCACGTAGCTTCCCTTTAAGTCAAACACAAAGAGTTTGTAATTAAAAGCTCTGATTATTGAAACAAAAAGTGACAAGACTTTCAAGAAGTGAGGAGAGTGTTTGAGTGGAGTTTTGCATCCGAAGGCAAACAACTTATTTCACCATTGCCAAGGCAAAGGAACATTATCCTGTGGAATGTTTTATTTCCTGGCAGTCCAGCAAATGAATATGACGATGCCAGGAGACACAGCAGTGGTTATGCCACAGCTCCTCAATGAAGCTATGAGTCACAGCATATCATGTTCAGCCAAATTAGGTGAATGGTATTACGTGCAAGATATGGACATTCAGAATATTCATCATGCCACCGAAAAAAGTCATTGGAGAAAATGTGCCTGACTGGAACAGATATGGGAATTATGTAGAGATGGTGCAAATCTGAGTCCTGCTGGTGAAGCACAGTTACTACTAGGGTACAGGGGGTGACTCCGGCAATGGTCCTGACCTGCTGTATAAGTGGAGAATACCAAAAGAGCTCTGTTGTTGCTTTGTCTTTCTGATTTAATGTGGGTCATGAATTTTTGAAACATGGGAATTGGTAAACAGGACACAAACTAGACTAGTGCTGTCTGAGGGCAGGATCCTGGCCCAGCTGTGGGGTTTACAGGAAGGGAGTCTGGTTCAGAAAATACAGGAATACAAAACAGGGCACCCCTTGAGCTCCCCATTTTTACTGTTTGAGTGTGTTAACACAGAAAACCATGTTTCTTAAAGCAAGTAGATTCGGGGAGAAGCAGGGGCATGCAGATGTTTCCTCCTGGCCTTGTGTTCAGGAAACAGCTAAATGTTCCCAACAAAATAACGCTGAACTTGTGGCAAAGGAGTTTTTTTCTTTAAGCCCCAACTCCTCATATTTCTATTTTGTGTACAGTACACGTCTGATTTTTGGACAATATTCCTAAGCAGCACATTTATAAAGACGTATGAACAACAGACCTCAAATTTTGAAATGTTCACTTGATACTCCATTATCACAACAGGTGACCTCCATGTGTACGAGGCTTGTTAATGACATAGCACTTTGCAATGATTCACAATTAAAATGTAGAATGACATCAGTGGCAACCAGCTCTACATACCTATACATATACATATCCATACCTTATCAAGAATTATACGAATTGACTAACAATTAGCAGCCCATGATTGAGCTTGATAATTAATTTGGCATTTATGCATGTTTTGTCTGATGGACTGTTAATGCACTTTGGTTTTAACCAAACCAATATATACATTACCATCTTAATATGTCATTAATCTATTGATATCCTCTTTGATGGGGGGAAATATGTTTCATTATACTGACAATATTGTCTTAGTATTGATCAGCCGGGGTTAGTAGATTCGAACTAAACTGTGGTGTCCAAAGAAAGCTCCAGTCTCTATGGATTTGAAAAAACCCTTCTTACCCTAACCCTACATGAATGACTGAAAGGATGGGTCATAAAACAGCCAGCTCCCCCACTCTGCATAGCTTAATTGAATTACACCCTGTACACTGCTTTGTGCACTGAGTGTGTAAGTCGAAGGAAGATCGAGTCGGTGAGAGAGACATAAGTGGTGAGGGCAGCATGAGTGTATGTGTATCCCTGAGGCAGCAATATGCACAGCATCTGTATACAGAGAGTGCATTAAAGTGTTGCAAGTTTCATTAAGATTTGGATACTGTCACCAGGAGCAGTACATGTGGAGCTGTAGTGCTTATTGGAGATCATGGTGTTACTATGCACTTGTAAAACTGGCAAATTGGTTTACTTGTACGTATATGTAAGTATGTCAAAACATATATAGTTTACCAAAAAAAGCAGTCAATTAAATCGCACTTAATTGGTAAAAAAAAATATGTCAACATATGTCAGACTCTGTCACAGTCCCACTTCAGAGTATAGCATGAAAATAGTGTTTCAAACAAATATCGACCAGTGCTCGTGGACTAATTTCTCTTTATTTTCTGGACCTTTTTCTGCCCTACTTGATATGCTGGGAATAAAGCCACCAGACATTTTAATATTTTCATGCTCTCTTTGATTTTAGCACAAGGTAATATCGTTTTTTTTTTAAATTCTGATACATGTGGGAGTCCATAGCCTCTGTCTGAGGAACGACTGCAAGACTTTAATTCCTCCTGAATAAAAAATGACCATTTTAATGGATAGTCAAATTCCTGATGGCTTTTCAGAAGCTAATCTTGTCTGGCAAACATGATAATTCCTCAGAGTGAGTGGATAAATTCATCCCCAGGCTGGGTTTCTCATCCAGAAAATCCTGCCTAAAGCTCAGTGTACAACATTTCTGTGACCTTGATCACTTCAACCTGGATAATTTACAAGACGACCATGTTAAAAGCCATGTTTTTGGTTAATCAACTTGCATATTGTGGAACAGTTGGTGTGGCCTCATACTTAATTTCCTTATTCCATACACTATTTCTTGTTTAAAGAGATGTTATAGTCCGTCTACAAGTGTTACACATTTTGGGAACAACAAAGCACTTTGAAGAATAATTAAAGGGAAGAAGCTAAGTTAGAAAAAAAATCTAGTTTATTTTTATAATTCTAATTTTTATGTCTACAGATACAAGAAACAGCAGTGCCATATGAGCATTTTTAAATCCATCCAGTACAAACAGTAAATGCTTTTATGACAGATTTTCAGCAGCATACCAGCACTTTAAGCTGTCATCCTTTTACTTGCCTGCCTGTACTGGGAGGGCTATTGGAGACCAAAGAGCCAGCCGTACATGACGACAATCATTTATGCGCCAATAGCACAGTGTGAGTCTTCGATAGATCTCCCCTTGACACTTAACAAATCCCTCTCTGGGGAGATGGCTGAGCTGGGGAAACATGAAGCAGCCTAGAAACATATGGCTCATAACATCAGACAAGCTTTGCAAGTAGGCTGTTTGAGTGAAAGCATAAATAAAAGAGATACCTGACATTGCAGAAAACCTCCAGTACATTCTGAGAGGGTTGATTAATGATCCAGGGATGTCCTACCACCAATGAACCACACTGGCTTGCCCGTGTACCGCCAGAGTGCTTGAGGTTGTTGTCTGAAGGCTCTCACCTAAAAAAAGTAATCTTAACTATGGATTCCCAACAATCTGTGTATGGAGATAGATTTGGGGCTTTTTTCATACTTTGGCATTTGACTTGATCCAAGAGGACAGCTGAAAAGAGAGGAGATATGGGGAAGACAGAGCAGGGATACAGTAGGCAAGTGTTGGAGTCAAACCTGAGGCCTTAGCAGCTGCAGGACTTTGTCCCTGTATACAGGGTGAGCACCATAGCAACTGAGCTACAATGGGGCCCTGGATAGAGAGTTTTTAATCTACTGTAGTTATCAGCTTCTCAAAAAACTCAAAAGACAGCTAAAGACCCAGCTCTTTAGGAAGCACTATGCACTTAGCTAGACTGTTCTCCACTGTTGTCCCCAGTAGCAGATCATGTCTTCCAGCTACAGTTGACTCACACTGTCCTGCTCTACTCTGGGAATCTGTGTTCAGCTCTGTAGTGACCCAGCACTTGGAACTTTGGTAATTATTGTGGTGATGACTAGTTAATTGTTGATGATGATAATGGAAGGTCTTAAATTGTTTGGTTGCTTCATTGTAGATGTTCCTTATTTTATTAAGAAAAAAAATAAAAAATAAAAAATACTTATTTACTTTTGTGCATTGCCTTTACACTGCTTGGCAGTACCTGCACCCAAATTGACTTGAAGCACTTTGTTACTCTTACTGATCTTGTTTCCTCTTGTCTAGATCATTGCTTGTGTTGTTTTTGTTCTCGTATGTACGTCACTTTGGATAAAAGTGTCTGCTAAATGACATTGTAATTGTAATGAAAACACATAATTAAAATGTAACTGCCAATAGAGTGTGAGGGAAAAACCTGCATATGCCATATATGAAAAGACATATGCATGGTAACAGAAACATAAAAAATCACCAAGAAAATTCTCAAGTGCTCAAGAAAAGACATGCAGGATCTTGGTCCTGACAGGGGATAGAGGGTTTTCATTACTGACACTTTGAGATTTTGCTGTGAGTGTTGCCACCTCTTTGCTGGAGTGGATCTAAGGCCTTGACATGACAGCGATCATTTCAGCCAGGAGAGTAAACTGCTTGCAATCAAAGTAGAGCTGGGATGTTTCCATTTTCTGCTCCGCTGCCTGGGCACTGCCTTCATGTTTTTGTAGGAAAGAGAGGGCATGGTGCCACAACTGGACTCTTGATCATTTCTTTTCCCCGGGCCCTTGCCTGCTGGCGTTCAGTGATGGTGAGTCAAGTATGTGGTCTGTGGGGCAGGAGAATTATCATCATACTTCTCACTGGTGGTGTCACCCAAATGCAGCAGCAGCAGAAGGGCAAGGACAGACATCTCATCTGAGTTTACTCTCAGATGGCTTGAAGAGCTGTCCAGGCACGTAGGTGGGCTTTCTGCACACACACAGGATGAAAAATGTCTGGTAATGAAAACACAGGGCTGTGTAGGCAAGTGCAGTATTAACATTTAATGCTGCTTTACTGCTCACCATACAATATTGCTTAAGAAGTAGATGGATTAAAGCCATTTTCCCCAAATATATGACTGAGAGCACAAATATTCTGTACCCAGACCTGAAGGGATGAGTTATTAAATATAAAAAGCCTCATTAGCATGAAAAACCAATGCAAAACTTAAAACTATGGTATTCTTTAGAGGAAGGGATGGCAGCAATGGACACATAAATGGTAGTACATGTATAAAACATGCAAAAGTACAAGTAAGAGTCATTCATCCAGAAACATGAGGAGCCTTGCTGAGCAATGAAGGCCAAATGAGAGTCAAAGAAACAGCGAGAGGGGAAGAGAGAGAGAAGTGCACGATATACGTCAAGTTTGGGAGAGAAAACTGATGCACTGAATCCCCCCACACCCTGCTCTCCCTTTTTTTCCCTAGCTGTCTCCCTCTCTATCCCTTGCCTCAGCTCTGAAAGATGGTGTGTACAGCATAGTAATGAATTGGTCTCACTCTCCCAAAGCCTGGAAAATGGGTCCCATTAAACTGCATTAAAACACAATAAGGCCTCTGTGTGTGTGTGTGTGTGTGTGTGTGTGTGTGTGTGTGTGTGTGTGAGTGTGAGTGTGAGCAAGAAAGAGACTGTGTGTATGTGTGTGACTGAAAGCCAATATTTCTCTTCCTCCCTCCCTGTATTTCATTTGGACTCTTGATTTCTCATTCATTCTCTGTCTGGCCCCGTGGCTCTATCTCCCCTCTCTCTGCCCTCGCTCCCTCCGTGTCCCTTTACCTCCCACTGCCATCCATCCTTCCTCCTTCCCTCTTCTTCCTGCCTTCTGTGTCACTGGTTAACCCCAGCTCTTACCAATCTCCTATTTATTTCCTCTGAATCTACATGTCAGATTTATCAACTGTTTGTTATTTGTTTTTAGCTTTATCCAAATCCAAATGGCTGAAGTACTTCCTCTGTAATCTGATTATTTGTATCAGTGTGCCACTCTGAGTTTAATCTAATCTACTTGAATTGTCATCTTCTTAATATTCCCATGCAGGTATGTGTCTTAGTGTTTTTTCTTATTGTGTGAGCTCCTCTTTGTGTATGTCTTTATAGGTAGCTGTACATGTGTGATTGTCTGCAGCTCCATACCCTCTCCTGTGTATTTCAAATGCAAGGGGATTAGGAAGCATGACTTCCAATTTCCAGACACTGCCTCTGTGCCTTTCAACCCAGAGACTTCTAAAACAGAAAGGGAAAAAAAAGGACTTAGTGTGGCTCAGCACGGCACATAGCACAACACAACAAAGCAGACAGTAAAGTGGAATTCACATCACCACAGGAAAGAAAAAAAAAAACAAGTATCCCAAGAGTCGCAGAAACGTATGAATATAAAAGGCTGATTTCTTCTGATCATTTCCATCCTCCTCCCAGACAAATCTGTGTTTGTGTTTTCTATTTTGCAAGTGCCATGCATGAACATTCACAGAAGGATCAAATTTAGTCTCTTCAAAATCAAGTCAACAAATCCCATCATGGTGGAGGATGATCTTTTGAAGTCCTAGAAAAGTGGCTTCTAGTGATGGACATGAGCAAACTGATTACCTGGGCGTGAAACACTTAATGTAAAATGTATACAGTAACAATTATTATCGATAATAATCTCTCTATTGTGTCTTTCTGTTCTTGGCTTGAGAATGAGCATGGTAGTTATCTTGTCAATAATAAGTCCAAGGCATGTTGGAGATCTATTGTACCCACAGTATCACAGAGATCTCTCTCCATAGTGCTCCTGTGGGGATCAGTGAAGCTGCCTGATACAGACAATGAAATACATTTTTTTCTAGCTTGAAGGAAGAAATGTCTGCAGTGTGGCAGTCCTTTGATCTCAGTAGAGAAATGTGCCAGCTTGCAGAGTGGAAGAGAGGTGTAGGCGCTCCCTATAACCAGCTTGAAGCAGAATATTACCAGAAGTCAGGCAAGAGGGTAAATAATTAAATACAATTTATTCTCAATTTTAAGACCTGATTCAAGGACTTTTTCACTTGGGTAACTTCAAATACTCCAACTAAGGCAATCTTAACATTTAGCCATTTAGATTCAAGGTTGATTTATTTGTCATGCTACATCGCTGAGGTGCAAATGGAATTCAAACTGCAATCCCTTTATGCAACCCACGAAATGAATAAACACAATTTTTTTGATATAGTGTAAAGGATGAGTCTCAAGGTCTAAAGAAACAGCTGCTCCATGTGCTACCAGGATCATCACTCTCGCTAGTTGGCACCAGTTATTTGAACAAAAATTTATATTTTCTTTCTTGCAGACCAATTGTTGGTGAAAAAAAACACACTGTTCTGATAATAGTAACCAACGGATAACATCCTATAATATAACTTGCTGCGCCCAGAATTGTTCCATAGTGCCTTGAGCCTCTTTGAAACCTCATACAAGCCTCAGGGCATTAAAATACTGGAGTACAAAAATATGTTCCCCAATTTCACTTCGAGAAAGATGACTAAACAAAGAAATGTCATGGAGCACATCCTCACAGTCTCACCATCTAACATATCTGCAGTTGGCTGAAGAAGTTCTCAGACCGTTATTTGCCCACTATCAGCATTTTCTTCGGTTTTGGAATCCCACCCACAACATTTCACTGTTAGTTGTTCTATTAAATGCATTTAGGACACTGGTGGTGTTAAGTGCCCTGTCCAAGCTAATGGAGATAAAATCAATGGAAACCCACTGAATATCCAGCTGAATTAAGCAAGGGCATTTGAGTCATCTCTTTTTGATGGCCTTCCATTTTTATTGGGACTGTAAATACACAGACGAAAGGCTGAACTAATAAAACATAAGGAAGAAAGGCCCAAGAGACAAGGAAATTAAAGGTATATGTAGAATGACAAGGGGCCTGTAAGTCAGCCTGCGTAATTCAAAGTGGAAATTCATGTTCAAAGTCTTTAAGACCTTAGAGTTTTGATGGCGTTTCTATGTTCTCAAGTCCCAAATGTTGTAGTGGATGTGGGTAGGACCTTAAAAAGTGAATGGTATTGCATTGACATGATGAGATTATTCATGAAATACACATAAATTATCCCAAGATTAAAAAATATGGAGTTCTACAGTTTTTGGATGCCACAGACATGCACTAGTGTTGCTGTAATTTCTACAGAGTGACTTTTCGTCTTCCGAGCTCTGGATTCTGGCTGCATGGTTATCATATTGACATGTTAGTTCAAGTTAAGCTAGCTGTTTGAAATTTGATTGCCCCGATGAACCAATTAAAACATGGGTCACCATTATGAATATGCTGTTTGTGTTTTTAAGACTAGTTTGTTGCATTTTGGTTCCACAAGCAGTTAAAGCCACAAGATTGGGCTCATTAATATTTAGGAACAGCTTGATTGGGATGCCTTGCAGCTCAAATTAAACATTGTGGTTAAAGTGTAGACAAAGTACCCCGGCAGTTTTTAAAGAGGTTAGTATTATACCGTTCCATATTTTCAGACTTACATATTTTGAGCCTGGTCCGCACGCTGCTCTAAATGCCATGTTTCCCCTTAGTTTTTCTACCTTGAAGAATTCACAGCATCTCAAAGACATACAACTTTTTATATGGCAATGTCTTAGACACAGCAGAATACAGTCAACCAAATTCCCAGGTTTTCAGAGAGCTGGCCAATCAGAAGGAAGACTACCTCACATCACCTGTGTCAGACAGAAGATGAACCATGGGTTTCCATGGAAAACATGGGACAAGCAAGGTCTAATGGTATCTCACGACACTCATCATTTGAAATGTCACGACTTATTTTGTCAAAGATCCTTTCGAAATACGCAACTTAATTGACAATCACATTGAGCAGTGACATCTGTTGCAAATACAGTTTATTAAGTTAACACAGCAGGCTAATGACAGCTCATGTTTACGATAACAGATAGTAGCCATAGCAACTGTGGATAAATTGACACATATTAAGAGTTAACCACAGTATGGCAGCAGTGAATTCACAGTTAACCTTCACTACAGTTTACTGAATCCATCAGCTGGTTTCTCAGTTAAATGAAATGAGTACAGCTTGACAGAGTGTTCATTAAGGACCATGATCTGACAGCTTCATCAGAGCGTTGTGGTAAATCAACACTTTCAAAGCATGTATTTAGACTACAGTATAATATTTGACAATAAAAAGACAGAGACTGAACTGATTTAGTCAGAGTTAACATGTCTTGTCTCTTTTTGTTTGTCCGTCTCGTTTTAAAGGTTCTGAAAAAGTCAAAGCAGTCACGTGCTAGGTCTTTCTGTGGCACTCTCATTCATTCTCCCCCCTTTTGTCTTAAAACTAGTCATGGTAATACGGCAGGAACCTATTTGTACTTAGCTGTGTGTGGTATTGCAATAGATGTGTCATGGCCTGGTCACTCTCATCCTCAACTTTAATCTCCTGCCCCATCTTGCTTCTGTTTGTCTCCGAGAGACCCAAGTCTGACGAAGACTCTTGATTTTGTTTCCTCTACCTTCTCTTCTCTTTTTCTCTCCTTTAATTTCCCACCTTCTGTCCATGCTCCTCTCTAAAATCATGATTCATTATCACTGTACTTCTTTTCTTTCATCACCTCTTGTCCCTCCATTCCTCTCTCCCTGTCTCTCTCTTTTCCACTCTCCTCTCATTTGAGGAAAGGACCTTTTTTGTGTGTGAGAATTGATAGAAGTCCTCCTGGTGAGCCTAGGAGATCCCCTGGGTGCTCTGTGTCTGCTTTGTCTTTTATATTTATCTTTTTTTTTTTTTTACATCATTTCATTTCCTCATCTCTTTCCATCACTCAGTCATTACTGTCCTCTGTCAGCCTGTGATAGATGGTCCTGCAGAGCCCATCACTGTTAACATGGCTAGACTGTGAGTGTGAGTGTGAGTGTGTGTGTGTGTGTGTGTGTGTGTGTGTGTGCGTGTGTGCATGCGTGTGTGCGTGTGTGCATGCGCAAAAATAAATTGCATGGTCACTCAGTTCTGAGAGATGAATGTGAGATCTGACAGCACAGACCAGTATACTGCTTTGATAAGAAAATGACCTGTTGAAACTATGTACTGTATCCTTTTGGTCATAGTACAAATATATATCACCCCACTGTGGTTATGCAAAGACAGCAAGAAAGAACATCCTTTGTTGCTAGTACACTTAAAAGACAGTTTATGTGTGAGTTGCTTTGGTAAGAGCTAGTGTTATATTATTTTGTGCTCGTAGACATATTGTGCCCCAAATAACATTGATCTACTACTAGAAGCGGAGTTTACGCCTCCTAGCCAACAGCTACAGTGTTCCCGCCTGTCAATTAAGTCAGCTGTGCCTCTCATTGGAAGACTTGTAATCTCAATATCTTCGAAATTGCCGTGCTAGAAAAAAAATCACCCCCCTACAGTGTGTGCCGAATGAGAACTGAGCTATCCAGACTTCACTCGTCTTTTGTACCAGGCTGTAAACAGGTTTATTTCTGCTGTAAAGATCGGCTTTTTTGAATTGGTGTGTATGTAGTTTCCGGTACATCCGGAGCCAGCCTCAAGCGGATACTTGATGAACTGCAACTTCCGCATTGGACTCATATTTTTAGACCAGAGGTTGCTGTTTGCTTTTCACTCCATCATGCGCATGTGATCCAATTTGAACAGTTAGAGCTTTCAACTACCTGTGTCATTATGGATGAGTTAGGAGACTCTTCAGCCTCTTTGATCTTGGACACTGCTCATCTGCAGTGTGTCCTCTAAGGCACCGTTCTGAAACCCTTTGATCATAATTAATCAAAGGAATTGTTTATTTTCTCCAGTTGTAATAATAATCGTAACCTTTATCTGGAGCACTTTTCAAAGTCCAAGAAACAAAGTAGTTCATGAAGATGGAAAAATGGTTCAGGTAGGTAATCAAATCAAAAGCAAAGGCGATCGTCAAGAAACGAACATTTTAAAATACGTGACATTAAAATAATTCACCACGATTATTTATTTCCATTAGAAAAACAAGTGAAGGGGAGATTCATCCTGAGTTTTGGAGCCCTTACGTTAAATGCTCTTTTCCTTTCTTGATTACTTTCAGTGAAATAAGACTCACCTACTCCGACACTCTTGTGACATTAAACATGTGTCTGTTTTACTAAGCAGAGCTAGGAACACATTCATCGTGAAGGCTTGACAAGGGAACTGACTCCCAGCTTTACCCGCACAGCTGCCCAACAGTAACCAAAGGCTTATTCAACGGGCTGCTGAACATTGGGGTTGCACTGGTCTAACGCTCGCTTCACACAGGAGGCGCAACGGCTCTGGAATGGTGTAATCATTTTGGTGTGCATGTAAACAGATAAGCATGTTCATACTTGCGGTGCAGCATGTCTTATGCCTGTCTCACACTAAAACATCTAGGGAATAAAAAGCTTGCAATTTTTTTTTCCGAAAACCTTGAGCAGATATCGTCCACAATAGCCAGAAAATGAGTCGTTGAGGGCTGTATTGGCTTTGTATCTGTTATATTTATGTTACAGGCATGAAAATACAGTATGACAGCACTTCCAGAATTTGGCAAATTAAATCACTTTTCCAGACCCTTATTCAAGTCTCATCCACACAGTATGTCTTCAGCTTGGCATGGCATCACTAACGCTCTGCTGGGACATTAAACCCTCTGTGAAAAGGAGCTGATTGTGTGCACAAAAAACCCAAAGATACCGCTCCTATGCTGTCCAGGATTGTCTCATGCACTTAGGTTAATGGCACTGGTAGTTTCTTATGTTTCTGCGGCTGGCATACTCTGCTCAATATAATATAACGGAAACTAAAGGCTCATTTCCAAAGTTATTTTGTATAAAGACAATCAGACTAATCAATCAATCAATCAATCATTCCATCCATCAATCAATCAATCAATCAATCCATCAATCCATCAATCAATCTTTATTTATATAGCGCCAAATCCAAACAAATGTTATCCCAAGATGCTTTGCAAATAGAGCAGGTCTTGCCCATACTCTGTTATATTATTAAAAAAGACCCAGCATCAAGACAGGATAAGATCCAGTCCCATTAGAGGCAGAACTCTGTCTTACTTCATCTTAATCCACCCTAAGCAGAGCACTTTGCAGCATTTAGCAAGTTAAGGTGGCAACGGGCGCCGTTGGCCTAGCGGTCTGGTACTCTTGTGCACCCCATGTACAGAGGCTATAGTCCTCGTCGAGGTGGTCGCAGGTGAGGCTCCTGGCCTCTACCATTCGCTGCGTGTCTTCCCCTGCTCTCTGCTCCCCGCGTTTCCTGTCTATCTTCGGCTGTCCTGTCCATTTAAGGGGACAATGCCCAAAAAATCTAACTTTAAAAGTTAAGGTGGCAAGGAAAAATGTCTTTTTAACAGGTAGAAACCTCAAGCAGAACTAGATGTTAGACAGCCATCTGCCTCGACCGTGTTGGGGTTGGAAAGAAGGGGAGGAGGGAGATGAAGAAAGAGAGAGATGGCAGTTATGGGACTTCATTATTGCAGCAGGACTTTAAAAGTAATTTTTAAAATGTTTCATTGGATCTTCTAAATGTTTGTCAACTACGTATATTTAGGCTTCTTCTCCGCTTCCACTCTGCTTCCACCCTGCATGTATGTGTTGATTATCTTCAAAGTAAAAAATCCTTTTCTCTTCTTCTCACAGTACACAACTAAACAGTGATGGATGGGATTTTTTTGTTGAGCTGTAAAACAGATGTTATCCGCTCCTCCAAACAGGAAGTTGCAAATGTGTGTCTGAGAAATGCTTCAGCAGAAAGTAGGATCCAGATTTCCAACAGTCACAGTTACACTGTTGAGCCTGAGCATTTGCTTTAATATGAATACATATGAGATGCCAGAGAACCAGTTGCAGGTTTTTGAAAATCTTCAGTAAACCTTTTATGGATGCTGTCAGAGTGAGGAAGACTCTGGTATCAAATTCTTAATCTTTTTTAACTTGAAAACAACATAAACACTGCATTCACATGTTTTTTCTTTACTTAATCTGTTTATAGCTTCCATATAATCTAAACAATGACAAGATAATTCTGTTTATTTTCCCTTGTAGGCCCAACAGGTTGACAGCTTGTGAGTGTGTCTTTCTCTCAAGGTGTAAAACTTTTTCCTTCCTTTCTGTATTTCCACGCACTGTCCATATCCACTGTGTTTGCCTGCCACATACACACGTGTGTATGTGTGTTTTCTAACTCAAAATAAGTTGCCTCAGAGAAAGCACTGACATCTGATGTGAAATACCACTCTCAACTCTCCCCGTAGCTACTGCATTATTGTGTCTGTGCATCCAGTTGCCACGATGCCACTTAAATGTATTGGAACACAAAGTGATTTATGTGCTGTACAGCTGCAGGTTATGACCTGCTCACAAGTGACCACAGTCACACATGCAGTGTATGAGTAAATGTGTGATGCCAAGATACTGTAGGTGGACTCAAAGTTGAGATGCAGGTTATTTGTAGTCATGTGTCTTTAACTACTCAGAACCCAGCTGCAGATGCTGCCATTAAAAAGTATGTTGACTATGTTTCCAATTTGAGGAGGATCTAGACAGCAGTGTATCTCCTCTTATGACATGTTTTCCTCCAGAGCCAGATCTCTATTAAAGGCTACATTTAAATAGGTATGACTGTTTTAAATCCATAGTAAATTTAGCATATGTATGAGAAGAATCTTTCTAAAGAGTGTCAGCTTATTTTAACCAGCGTAACATAATATGCATTCTGACCTGACAGTGATGCTGTTGAGCTGTGCTGAGCTGGTTCTCCAACTGCCAGTGGGTCTATCAAATCCTAATGCGGTATGGAGTAGGCACATGGATCACTGCAACTCAAAGCAAGCTTTACCGGTGTGACAAAACAACTCTTAGCATACAAGTATGTGTTCAGTGAGCATTGTGCTATCCTTCAGTGCCTCCCTAAACTGTCAAAGGAACGTGATTAAACTGCAGCACACTCTCATAAACATGACATACTGTTGCTGTAAATCAAAATTTAGTCAGACTTTGATGCTCTGCTTAACATACACAAAAATACACAATGATGTAACAAAGGGGTTGATACTGGTGGGGAAGGGGGAGGTGTGTATTGTTATCAGTAGAAATGGGTTGTTTAAGTATGAATCAGGTTTCATTTTCACATTTTATTTGGGTTTTTTGACTCAATTATCCTGCAGACGTATACAGTATCAGGTTGAAGCAATAGCGTCAGATACAGACAGTACAGAGAGCAGGCAGAGATTACCTGAGAGCTGATTGGATTTTTAAGTGGTTCTGTAAAGTCTGTGACTTAATGAAACAAGCCATTGAGATTTATTTAGCTTATTTCAGGGAATCCCATTTTCGGCAGAGGAGAAAGAGGAAACATGAGTGGAGGATTTATTCCATGAGAGAGAGAGAGAGTGTAAGAGAAATAGACACACACACAGAGATAGTTGAAAACTGAGGATCTGCTACAAAAGTAGATAATAGGGGAGAGGATGGTAAAAGGTAAAGGCAGAGTGCCTCCAGAGTGAAACAGATGCCTTCTGACACTGATGTAACCTGAACAGAAGCAGGGGAAGGGATTCTACCTTGTTATTTTCTTTAAACTGCAGCTTGGGATCAAAATGCATTGCAAGGTTCTTGAGTTGGGTAACAGGAGGTCAAGAACAGTTTTATAACTCTTACCTTACTTAGCCCTTGGCCAAGTAAGTAAAAAACATACTCCATTGACATTCAGCTATTATTTAACTCTTAGCTGAATGGCAGCGGATGCAACGGAAATGGCCTGTCTGGATCACCCCCAATGGTTCAGACAGCGAAACAACTATGATCCATGTGTTATCCATGAATCAATGGAAAAGTTGTCGTCAAAAATTAAGACTTGTGTCTTAATAAATTAGATAAGAGCAAAATATTTAAGCAGCATATATAGTAATTGATATTACTTTGATCAAAGGGAGCACTATAATGGACACAAATAGAAAGTTCCACACAGGATATTTAAGAAAGATTTTTGGAACACTTTATGATGGTAGGGAATTGCCGTATGACTCACAGTGTCATACCTTATACATGGTGCATGATGATGATAATATCATGATAATCAATGTATTTCAAAACAATCATACAACGATACATCACGAAAACCTTTTAAGTTTTCCAGAAAACTCATCTCCAGTAAGATCTTCTGGCGTCCCAAGTTCGAGTTCTTTTTAAGACTGCTTAAAGAGTGTCTTGACTGTTGAGGCAACAGAGACAGCGGGACAACAATAGCAAAAGACAGCAGTGTTTAGGAAAAAAAACAACAACCCTGCAAAGACAGCAAGATAAGTCACATAAAGTTCACTTCTACGGTTTTCCCTATTTGACTGAAAGTCATATCTTAGAATGATCTGAGAGCAAAGTTTGTTTTTTCCATCCGTACATCTCTATTGTTTTCGTGTTTATGTGTTTCTGAGCATCTATTATTGTCTGCGTCTTTGTGTGGCTGAAAATTATCCCCAGCTGCAGAGATTTGAAGAAGTGTTGACACTGAGACAGTTGGAGAAATGAGAAGTGTTCCAATTTGCACCCTAGGTGTCTTATTAGGAGCAGTCAGTGCAAAACTCTTCCAGCCTCAAACTACAAACACACGAACCCCAAATTCTCACCCACGGCCCCATCGAGTCAAAGTCCTTCATTCTTGTTCTTTTTATGTGTCAAACTGTTAAGTTTTGGAGGACACGCAAAGTGTGATGCCTCTTCTCTTCATATCTTGCACTCAGTTGACACAGCACCAAACTTTGCTTTAGCATGCTCTGTTTGACAGACATAATGCATTGTCTTGCAGACCTGACTACCAACACTTACATCATAAAGCGATATAATACGTTAATCATAGTGATCTATACCACAGGGCAAAATCTATTCTGAACCCTTTTAAGTGTGACCATGATGAAATATGAGAGGATTCTTACTCTTCTTTTGCACTGAATTTCATGCTATAGCACTCAAGAAAATAATAGTGCTAATATTTTCTAGCTCATAATTTCAATTCCAACTGGGACTAATGCTAAAGATGGGTATGCTCTTGGACCTGTTAGACGAATGAAAACCTTTACCTAATGGTCTATATGTCCTGAAACTTATAGGAAATTTCACATTTTTTCAATGCTTAATAAGAAAGTACCACTGTACCTGACAGATAAGGGGGTCCCTCAAATATAGGTTACCTGGGTACACCTCTATCATTTGTGTTAACAGGATGTTGGGATCTCATCACAAAGCCTGAATTGGTCAGTATTCTGTTGTAAATGGAACATCAGGAGTTTAAAGACCTGATTAGATCAGAGTCACAAATAAACCAGCCAGAGAGACAAGTGGGCAGATGGACAGTCAGATGGATTAATGGCCAGTGATAAAGGTGCAGAACTTGGCAGGCACAAACAAATGCATGCATGCACAGTTACACACCATTTGTGTTTGTCTACAAACTTCTGGGACAATCACACCAACAAACACAAAATCACATGTAATGGCGCAAGATTGCAGACACCAGCTACCCACCCATTGGCGCTTGCCAGGTTTCCCCCGGAGTGATTCTGATGGATGTGTGACAGCTGTGGTCCCTCATCCCTTTACTCTGCCTCCCCTAATAAATTCCCCATTTCTCATTCAACTCATTAGCTAATTCACAAATCAATATCAATGAAACTACCTTTCAGTTACACATCGGCAGTTTTCTCCATATGTGTGTGTAGGCTTGTGTGCATTGCTTGTCCTGTCCCTGTTCCACTTGACTGCTTCTTGATGTAAATTCCTTCACGTAAACAATCAATATCAGTAAGACCATGTTAAACTTTCTCATCATTTTTCTACTTCCCTCGTTGATAGATGTGTTCTTGCTTCTCTCTTCTCACGTCATAACTTCTAATTTTTGTCATTTGTGCTGCTTTTGATCTGTACAGCACTTTGGTCAACTCCGGTTGTTTTCAACGTGCTCTTTAAAGCTACACAAGCCCTGCTGATATGCGATCATATGATCGTGACTGATTCAAAACTGGTCCTCAGAACATTGTTTGTGCTTTGCATTATGTCAACTCATGTCTCACTCAGCGGTAAGAATACACCAAAACATTATCATAGTGAAAGTTAAAAACACAAACAAACATGGCTTTTGTTAGTACTCACTACTGTCATGTTAGCATTATCCAGTTGTACCGGTGACATGATATCAGGAGAACAGCTATAATACATATAATGAATCAAAATTTTCTGTATGACTTACTAAATGTCATACATTTTTTTTGCTTCTCAGAGCCTCTGTGGTAAGAGCTTTTTAGACTCTGATCCGGACTACAGTCCTGAGCAAAGCACCTCATCGGGTCAGAGGGGACAGGCCAGAGGTCGAGCGAGAGGGGCAGTAAATAGAGGCAGGGGAAGCAGAGGCAGGGGACGGGGAGCGCATGCCAGGGAAATACACGTGCATACCTAAAGGCGGTGATTGATTGGTTGGTATTTTCCCAGGTTTACTCCGGGTGTAGATAGCGGCTTTTTTTGCTCTTTTTTAAGAACACATTATGTATTGATTACCATCAGGGCATGAAGATCATTTTAACAAGTATAACAAAAAGTGTATCTAAATCTGACCACCAACTCCAGCTTTAATAAAGTTTGAGTTCAGTTGAGTAATCAATCCCTAAATACTGACTGAAAACCAAACAAAGCGAACTTTATCCCTTACTTTCTCTGTCCCTCTTTGTGTTGTCATACATGTTTTCATCGACTTTTCTTACATCATTGGACAAAGATTAAAATAGCAGTGCTTTCTTGTTAACAGATAGCGTTAGAACCATGAGTGTCAGACACCGTGGCGATCAGAGGTCCATATGTGTCTCATTAGCAGGATCCTAGTGCAGTGTGTGTGTTACTGTCTGGTCGTAAGAGAGGCTAATGAAGAAGGCTTTGTGCAGTGATATGCCTCCAAGCAACATGTCATCACACCTCCTGTTAATTTGACTTCCATTAGAGAAATCAAGACATTCAGAGGATGGACACAAGGTCATGAACACCTGTGTGGTTGAAGAAATTAAAAAGTTACAGTCTCATATTAGAGTCAAAGCCTATTCCTTTTTTTGTCCATTAATGTTTGTAAAGCATTTAATTCATTTTGACATACTTACGTTTCAAGTACTGCATTAAATTGTATTCAACTGTTCAACCTCCCTCTCATTAGGTAATGGCCAGACTACATTAAACCTCTTAAGGTGTGCTGTGGTATCTGGCACCAAAACATCTTTCCTGCAAGGTTATGCCTCCATAAATTGGACTTTGTGGTCTCACACATCCCACAGGTGCTCGATTAGATTGAGTTCTTGCGAATGTGGAGACCAAGTCGACACATTGAAATTGGTGTTTCCAATGCTCGATGGTCCAGTTCTGATGCTCTTTAGCCTATTGTATGCACTTTGGGCGGTAGACAAGGGTCTAACCACCCTTTCTAGAGCTGCAGTCATCTGGCCATTACAATTTGACTCTTTTCAGAGTCACTCGCATCCTTATGGTTTCCCATTTTTCAAGCTTCTAGCACATCAACTTTGAGGACATAATGTTCACTTAAAGATGAACACACCCACCCACTGACAGGTGTCATTGTAAAGGGATATACAAATGTTATCTACTCATAGTGTTTGTCGTGTTGGGTAAAATTAGTACACTTTAGAAGATTTAATTACCTTTTTCATTTCAGCAACCAGGAGCACCAACATGTTCCACATTCAACTAATTATTTAAAAAACATCAGCAGATCATCAGGTACAGTTCACTCATCTCCTATTTAATGAAGCGACCTGTTTCTTAAAATCTAGCTCAACTATTACCTTGAATGTAATAATACGGTTGACTCTTTTGTCCGCTTTCATGGAGATTGTATCAGAAGATAGGTTACAGGTTAAAGAAAACTTTCCTTTCTAACCACAACTGTCTGGCACTTGAAGCAGAGGATTTATTTATTTTTACACACCAGATGAAAACCCTATAAATTGCTTCAATGTGTTATGTGATCCCTCATTAAATCCATTAAGAAGCAAGGCGCACTTTACTTATTACACGCCTTGTGCACTTTAAATGACTGGTAACCTGCTCTTCCATGCCATTGCATCTGTTCCATAAATAATATGTGCACCTCCATGTGCAGAATGAACATGAACCACAGCCGAAAGCAATTCTGAATCCACCCCTGGTATTTTTTTAATGTCTATTTGATATAGATAGACACTGAATAAGGAATACTTTTAAACTGGATTAATTAAAAAATAATAATAAAAAGATTAAAAAGATAAAAATCAAAAATCAGAAAATTCCAAAAGATAAAAAAATAATAAGAATAAAATAATACATATATATTAAATTAAAATTAAAATCTGAATTTTGCCTCCTGCAACCAGTCTTTTCTCACATGAAGCTCTATTTACCTCTATTTATTTATATATGTTTTATTTTTTACTTATTTTATTTTTACTTATGTAAACTTATTCTTGATTGCACTTATTTCTGGGTTGCTGCAACAACCGAATGTCCCCATGGGGATCAATAAAGTAATATCTTATCTTATGAAGCTCTATTTACCTCTATTTACCATCAGTGTTTTCCTTGCTGAAGTGTAGAAGGTTTGCAGTGATTCAGGATGTGTTCAAACTGGCCCTCTTTCCCTTTCCCAATTCCAACCACCTTCATCTTCCACAGATTGGTCAATACATCTGCCATTGAGTTCTCCCAGTCATGCCAGGTTGTAGTCGCCAGAAAGCTTGATAGTCATTTCTTCCCACAGAGCTGTTATTCCTCCTCACATTTCATTTACATCTGTCTCTCTTCATGTTTTGTGTTGAAAAATGCTCCTTTCATCGTTAACTGGCTTTAATATACTCTGGACTGGCTTCTTCAATATGGCTGGCATTTTATCAAGACACTATCAACCAATGCACGATAACACACATGCCTTTATGTGAATACATCCAAAAAATGACTCTGCCTTACTCGCTCAAGTGAAATATTCATCTCAATTTTCAGACAATTATGAATGGTTTTTAACCTTTAAATCAAGACTTGCAGGTGTAAGACTATTTTTTCAGCCTCTCTTTTCTTTGAGGTACATTTTTTTATACTGTAGCGTTTATATTTACAGTCTCTCAGAAGGAGCTGCACACGATGTTATTGTAATGCTCAATTCTCTTCCTCCATGCTATTGGCAGTTCTTCACAGCAGAAAGGCCAAATCTCAAGGGGAACCTTTTTTCTGCCCAGTTCAGTGTCTCTGTTAAATTGTGATACCGTGGTGTTGTCACGCTGTAGGCACTGTGGGAAAATAGCAGATCTTTAACATTTAATCATTCATTTTCGTCAAAATTTCAACTCTTACAGTTTGAATATTGATTTAACATTGAAAAAAAATCTGATTTTGTATGACATATTGCAGAGAGCACTATCTAGATTAACCTCTCAGCTGTAGTCCTGCAGCCACATGTCCCCTGACAGTATTGAGTTCTACCTGCAGGCAAACAGACCTCGGTGAGCATATCTCTGGCTGGGGTTCAGCTGTCTGTGCCCTGTCTGTCTCTGTGGCTTCTTTACAGTAGCCACAGACAAACGCAGAGAGGTTTTCACCTCCCTGGCATGCGTGTGTCTCTGCCCTTTCTCTGTGTTAGCTTGGCACACTGCGGCACCTCCCTGGCAGAGGTTAAGCTGTTTATACCACGCGGAGATACAGAGTTCCTCTCTCTCTGCAGTACTGCACTTGCCCTATGCTTGGCTGGCACATGTTGGCCTCTTCTTGGCAGCAGTTCTATAATAACTGCTGCCCACCGGGCCTCATGTTCTGCATTAGGTTGGAACAGACTATACCAGCACATCTCTGTGTTTGCACCTCTTTGGAAGCCACTCAGAAGTTCAACCTCAGCATGCTTTGAGTGGGGTGAATCTCTGTTGCACAGTGCTTTCAAACGTTATATTAAGAGTATGAACTTTTAAGAGCTTGATGGGAAAAAAAGTTTTAAAGCACACTTTGCTAAATAATTTATTACTTGTAACTGCTTGTAAATGTTATGCTATTCCATCTAAAAAAAAACTTATGTTGGGGATTACATTGGTTTTCATCTTTACTGAAAAACATAACCTGTCTTTATTGGGGACTTTGAGTCTGACTGCTCTCCACTTTCTTTGCGGTGTCCCACAGGGCTGATCATGGGTCCCTTGATATTCTTCCTATATTTGCTGCCCCTGGAACAGAACTGTTAGAGTGCTAATATCCCATGGCCCTAAAATGCAAACGTTAAACATCTTATCAGTTGAACCTATGGTGAAATCTTTAGGTTGTCTTTTCTCCTCAACTACCAACCCACTGTAAGACACTAAATGAGAACAAAATGATTGCTAGCCAATTCAGATAAATTTAAGGTTCTGGTTGTTCTGAAAATCTTGCAACAGATTTTGCCTCTTTGCTCTGCTGTTCCCTCCAGCCTGCTAAACTTGCTTACAAATGCCTTTATTGATAATCAAAGACAATTTTCCCTAAATAATGTATAAGAAAAAGCTAAAAATGTATCTGAATTATCATCCATAATGCAGATAAGGTGTCTACTAGTGTCTGTCTGTATTTTCTTATTTTCTTGCTAATTTGGTCGTATGAGCACCAATCAGTGCTGCTCGTTGTCAACAGTCCTTTGTCCTTATCAGTCTGGACTGATAAATATGCAGGGACCAGGTGTCAACGCTGTCTCTCCCCCCTCAGACATACATATGAAGTTTGCGTCTTTATTGGAAGCTAGAGTGAGTTAACAGACTGCAGTATTTGCCGAGGAGAGTGGTGAAGTGGCTGTGACGAAGGGCAGCAGAGACACTCAGCAGACATGAAGAGGCATGACTTCAGTAGCAAACAAACAAATTCAAGCACCTTCCTGTGTGTTTGTGCTGAGATGGGGATGCATGAAACAATCATACAAATTATTTCAGTTTTGCCACTTTGTTGACTTACCAGAGCCCTCTCTCTTTCCTTTATATCAATGGAGATCGACCACCCCTGCTTGCTCTCTCTCCTTCACTCACTCAAAAATAGTACTTGATGTTTTATTTTTCTAAGTATAAACTTTTTTCTAATAGGCTTCAGTGCTTTTCAGTTCTACCAAACACAACCGTAATTGATATTGCATCTTGTTGAAGCCATAGACTATAAAATATGGACGTCGTATCCGTGATGTCACCCATCTGTTTCTGAAGCGCTGTTTGAGGCAAGTCGTCGGCGGCAGCCATATTGCTGCTGTGGAGCCAGTGTGATGTAAAGAGGCGGAGTTTAAGCCTCCTAGCCAACAGCTGCAGTGTTCCAGCAGTCAGCTGTGCCTCTCATTGGAAGAGTCGTAATCTCAATATCTTCAAAATTGCCGCGTTAGAAAAAAATTCACCCCCCCCCCTCACAGTGAGAGCAGATTGAGAAATGAGCTATCCAGACTACACTCGTCTTTTGTACCAGGCTGTAAACATGTTTATTTCTGCTGCAAAGATCGTCTTTTTCCCATTCATGTGTATGTGACTTCCAGTACTTCTGGAGCCAGCCTCAAGCGGATCCTCGATGAACTGCATCTTTTAACACTTCTGCATGCTCATATTTTTAGACCGGAGGTTGCCGCTTGGTTGAAGCACATGATTTTGAAAAGTAACTAAAGTGTTATCTAGTCGTTGTGTCCTTAATTGTGTTCACTTTATTCGCACGGCTTGAGCAGCAACCTTATTTTTTTTCTTCTATTCATAAGTTGTACGCATAAACACTTTGTGACTTGTCTGTGAAAGCCACTGTATGAAAGCAATCTACTAACTAGCTGCCCTTCTGCTTTTAACTACTGTTTATGATCACATACATCACAATACGATATAACCACAGAGCTTGCACTTATTCACACAAGTTGCTCTTTCAGTCACTGACCCGGCGTGTGGGGGCTTGGACCCCACAGATCAGTGTATTACAAATGGCATATTCTTGGCCAGGCATCAATAGTCTGCTTTGTCTTATGCATGCTTGCCTCCAATCGTTAGCCCTCTGTGTGCCAGTATGCCCTCTGAACCAGACAATACCCCGCAGGTCAGCTGGCTTGGCAGCCATCTTTCTGTGATTCAGTGGTTTAGCACTGTTTTGTCTCAGGCCGTGTGTTTTTCATCTCATCAGGGTCAGTGAGTAGAGAGCTGTTACCTCCAGCTCTTCTATTCCCTTTTGTTTGCTTCTTCTCTTCCTGTCTCAGTGTTCATGGCTCACTGTGCTTTTCTTCGTGTATTCTCTTCGCTCCTGGCCTCCTGTCTTTATCTGTTTTCTCTAGCACTCTTCTATCCTTTTCATCTTTTTTTTTTCCTCCTCTCTGTCCCTTCCCCTCTATCTGTCCCCCGCTCCCTTGATTTTCTCTCTCCCTCTGCTTGTTGTTCATCTGTTGCCCTGTTTATTCACTCCCACTCTCTCCCCTGCTGTCATTTCTGTCTTTCTGTCTTTTGTGCTTTGTGATCTTCTTTTATCTGAGCTGTCTACATGGTGGGCTGAGAAAGACATAGACACACATGGGGGCACACACATACTGCATGTAGACACAGCCATTCATAGACAAACACACACTCAGCAAGTCAACTTTGAAAACTGGGCACAGAGAAGATACACAACTATATACACCCACATAGACACTGCCATACTTGTGTGGCTTTACCAGGAAGAGGGACGTTTTCAGGATGAGTCACTCTATACAGTGTTTATTTCCCTCCCTCTGCTGTGAAACAACAGCCTTCAGAGGCTATAACCATGGAAACAGCGTCTGCAGCACCGACTATGGGATCTCATACACATGACATCATTTGAGGAACCACGCGCAGTCCAACAGGACTCAAAACAGTCTAACTGTAATTGTTGGTTAATGCAAAGTACACGTGCGAGATCCACTTAACATGTCCAATATACTGTTCACAACTGTTGTTGTTTTTTTCATATAAATCCTACACCCTTAAAGAAAGAAGAGCAAGAGCTGAATATGCTGTAGCTTACTCAATAATGCACGAGGGAAGTAAAATATATATATATATATAGCTTTACAAGGTAAATTACATAAAGTTTATATTAGAGCAACATAACTAATATTTGGGAGTTTAAACAGAATATGTAACACATTGCTTTACTGAGCAAACAAAATAACTAGAAAAATATAAAATCAAAACAAACAACAATCCACACCTGACAAACAGAATTTGAAATGGCACAACCATACTTTAATTTCTGACTTATTTATTTGACCATAGACATTAAAGACACAACATCAAGCTTTTGCAACAAGCTTTTGTCGAATCTGCCAGATGTTTTTAAATGTTCAATATAACGTGTGTGCCTTTCCATTGATGAAGAGAAAAGGGATGGAAAGAAAGCAGAGCGAGCATGCAACAGTGATGAAATGGAGGTTGTGTAAAGTAAAGAGCCTGATGATTGCTCTCACAGGGTTCTGACCTCATGCATTGATAAACAGGCGTAGCTTTGGAGCTCCTTCACGCACAGACAAAGTGACACACACCACTCACCCATGCACATTACCCAGTCCACGCACATACACACACTGTGATCCATTTGAATACACCTGCCTAATGCGTTTGCATCTCATTTCATGCCGGCTCCGTTTAGAAATTAGACTCCGCTCACTGATGGCTGAACTGGTCAACAAGGAAATGTGTTGACCTACACGTCTGACTTGCGTATTTACTGAGGTGCACCATGACACGTTCAGTACAGGCACACAAATGCAGGTACTCACCTGCGAGTGCACCCGCACAAATGGAGACACACACACACAAACACTTTCAAGAGTCTTCTAAATTATGTTGCATCTTCGCACATTCCTATTCTGGGGCAAAGTAATTTTCTGAAGCCTGTTCCAGCCAGAAAAACTCCACTTATAAAACAAACGACACCCCAGAGGATTTTATAGCACCAAAGGGTGATTACAGAGCATTGTTCTATTAAACAACAGCTATTATTTACCTTTTTTTAAAGCTGTTTTCAAGGTTTCCTGGATGTTTTATTCAAGGTTTTAACGCTAAACACAATAAACAGTATTGGCCTGAATATAAACTTGCTTGGCTCATGGAATACCCAGCAGATCTCTGCCCACATTTAGTCTGAGCAGGGGTCCAAAGGGAGGACAAGTGGAAGCACTTCTGCAGGTGTGCAGAGCTTTTAAGAAAGTATTTAACAGCTTTAGGGAGTAAGGGGGTCCAGGGTCTTCTTATATGGGCCAGTATGGTAATTACTGTACCCACTGAGATGAGAGTCTGCCCACTGTAATTATACTATGCCCACTGTAACAGGTGCATGATGTAATTACATCTCCAGTAGTGATACAGTCCAATAAAGTGAAATCACTTACCCTTTATTATTAGAATTAAGGAATGATTTGCGAAATATAGAAGGTGTTTGTGAAAGGTTTACATCATCAAATATTTCAACAGGGTCTTAAGTGGCATAATTAAACAAAATGGTTTGATATCTGGTTTGGTGTCATATACCAAAGCTGTCGCTAAATTTAATCTTAATTTGGTAAAAAAAAATGACATAAAATATGATATGCTGTTAAATTATTCAGTGCCATTTTATAGCTAATGGGTATGAGTTTATATTAACTTACAAATGAACATTTTAATAGATAATATTAAATCATCACAGTATGCAAAGTTTTTATGTTACAAGGTTTTATAAGGACTGCATGAGATTAGTGTCTCCTCCTTTAGGCTCTCGCTGTATGAGCAGGTGTGACAGCTATCATCTTTATAAGTGTGGTTTTATGTTTATATAAATGTAGTGTACATGATCTTTTCCTATTGTCGACGTACCTAGTCCTCTCCACCAGTGCTAATGATAGAGAGCTCCGAGCCGCAGCGTCCTTATGCACCGCCATCTTGCCATAATCAGTTCTCAGAGGAGGATTCTGTCAAAAAAATGCTACAGCTCCCACTGTGTAAAGAAGCTATATGGGTAAACTTTCTGTTTTGAGGGGGAAATGTAAAGAATGAGAGACAAGATGATTCTGGGACCAGATTTTTGGGAAGAAATCATGACTTAAAGTTACAAGAATTTAACTGTTAACACAAGTTGATCTAACATCTAACTTAACAGGTTTACTCAGTGTAATGCTGCATGACGTGTGTGAGTAGTGAGAGTGTGTGTTTAAGGAGATAATGAAGAAGACCTTCTTAATAGGCTGACAGATATGAGTTTTCACACTCCGCCAGGTGTGGGGATAATTACCCGCCTGCATGTGGAACTAAGCACTGTCACATTTGACCCTCTGAAGCTTCCTCGAGCATGGCACTGAGTTTTTACCAGCACCAGAGGCCCTGCTCCTTAACAGAACTGTTGAAACTCTGACCTTACTGTGGAGAGCAGGCAGCACAAAGAGAAAGACAACCTCCTTATTGAAAACACAGTGCAGCGTTATTGCAGAGGGCACATTTGACTGGAGAATCAAATAATTAAGACAGCATCTCTCGTACTGTGAGGCGGGGCCATAAATGCATCTCAGGGCTGATTATGCTGCCTCCCTTTATGTGTTTACTACTGTGTTTTAATGAGTCTGGGTCCTATGGTGAGGGTAGTGTAAACAGTTTGCTTCCCACATAGAAAACAGCAAAAAAAAACCTACTTTGGAGAATTAACCAGCTCAATGATTTTTTTCGTCAATGCTGCTGCAGTGAACAGGAACATTTAATGCAAGCAAGACTCCCTGCACTGCTTTACTGTTCATTAAAACAGTACATTAACCAGCAGTAAGAACCTTTTCGTCGCTGGTACTTTACCTTTGATGCTACGAGCCTGACTTATAATTACCAGGATGTGTCCACATTTACACAAAGTAAGAGGTTGAGGGGCAACGACAGATATTATGCAGGGTTGGGCGATGCAATTAAGTGCTTCTTTGTGTCTTGCTGACCTGTACTCAAGTGAAACACAATGAACTTGTCTCTAATTTTCAGAAGAAGCCCAATTATTTCTGAACATAAAGGTTGGCAAGGCCACTTTTGACATAACATTATAAAGGACTCACTCAGTGCTGACTTGTGTCTTTATATAGCCTGTGTTAAAACCATAGACTGTATAAAATATTGACGTAGTATCCGTGACGTCACCCATCTGTTTCTGAAAGCTGTTTTGAAGCCAATCGGCAGCAGCAGCCATATTGCTTCTGTCGAGCCAGTGTGACGTAAAGAGGTGGCATTTGAGCCTCCTAGCCAACAGCTGCAGTGTTCCAGCAGTCAGCTGTGCCTCTCATTGGAAGACTAGTAATCTCAATATCTTCAAAATTGCCGCGTTAGAAAAAAAATCACCCCCCTCACAGTGAGAGGACATCGAGAAATGAGCTATTCAGACTACACTCATCTTTTGTACCAAGCTGTAAACATGTTTATTTCTGCTGTAAAGATCGTCTTTTTCCCATTCATGTATATGTGACTTCCGGTACTTCTGGAGCCAGCCTCAAGCGGATTCTCGATGAACTGCAGCTTTTAACACTTTAACACCGCATTGAATCCTTTTTTTAGACCGGAGGTTGCTGCTTGGTTAAAACCTGTTGATTTGTGTGGTTAAAATGTCAAGAAGCAGCCGGGCACATGTACGTTTCAGAAAAAGTCACAGATTTTTCTTTGATCAAAATTACCTCTCACCTCAACCTTCCTTTCATAAGCCTCCTCGCTCCCTTATCGCTCTCCTTTTTTACTTAATTTCTGCCCAGCAACCTCTCTGTTCTGTTCGATCTTTTAAAATGCTAAAAAGGGTCATAGCAGCCAAAACAGAGCATGCCATCACCTTTGTAGACTAAAGAAACTTTTTAACATTCACAGATTGATACCTCAGCATGATGGCTCCCTTGTCACCTTTTTCCACCAAGCTGCTGCATTTATCTCATGGACAGCTGCAAAGGCCTGAGTCTTTTTTAATGATTTCTTTCCACTATCTGATACCCCATAAGAGGATGAGGCTACGTGTGAACCAAAGTCACAAAGCTCAAACGAAAGAGTCAATTAAAAATTCTTTATCTTTGGTATGACAATGAATCCCGATAGGTAATATGCATAATTTTGGATTATGTATGTTTTTTTTTTCCCTTGATTAATCTTCTACGGTTTAACGTGACCCTGTTAATTTACAGCCCACCATGTAAGTCTTTTCATGTAAGTATGACCCGAATTTAAAGGGGACAAATCCTTGAAATGAAAAGGCAATTAAACGTTCCATTATCAGTCTGACAGAAATAATTAAACTCATTTCAGGCTACAGACAAATACAGGTTGCATGTTTCTTGACAGCACTTTACAACACCTATGAATTATGTTTGCTCTCAATCTTTGGGTGCACTGCTCTAATGTCAGTGTTGTAGTACTCAACCTCAAGTCAAGTCTTGATTTTCATACCTCACGACTACTTGGAATCGAGCAATGATGTCTCAGACTTGTACTCAAACTCAAGTATTGATTGCATTATGACTTTCAAGAATAAGACTTATTTATTGACAAGGACTGTTTTATTGCTCTGTTAGAGTTTTAGTGAAAGAGCGAGGACTGACACAGATGTTCACCTGCACGCCATTTATGTCTTGATCATCCACAGTCCGTGCCATGATCATAGACCATATAAATAATGGACGTAGTATCCTAGACGTCACCCATCTGTTCCCGAGCGCTGAGCCAATCGGCGGCGGCAGCAGCCATATTGGAAATGCGGAACTCAAGCCGGCATAGTGTGACGTAAAGAGGTGGAGTTTGAGCCTCCGAGCCAACAGCTATGTGTTCCCCTCCGGGACTCAAGTCAGTCATGTACTTATTTGGTCAAAAACTCGTAATCTTAATATCTTCTGAACCGTCGCGTTAGAATAAATTCATCCTCCCGTACAGTGTGTGCCGATAGAGAAATTAACTACGAAGAGCCAAGACGATTTTTGAACCAGGCTGTAAACATGTTTATTAATGCTGCAAAGATTGTCTTTTTTGAATTGGTGTCTATGTGGTTTCCGGTGTCTCTGCAGCCAGCCTCAAGCAGATTCTTGATAGATTGCAGTTTATAACACTTCCGCATGGGTGTCATATTTTGAGACCTGAGGCTGCCGCTCGGCCAGTATAGCTGAATAGGCCCTCCTTTTAATAAATGATAATATTAATAATAAAGACTCGTATGGATTTTTCTCCGGTGGCCCTGCCTCGACTCCTGCTTGAACACTGAGACTTGACATGGACAGGAGGTTTGGTAACTTGACTTATATGAATATGGGGGAATAATCCAAATCTTGTAGCGTTGCAATAGTACCTTTTTTTAGACTTGAAAATTGGTACATGTAATGGTGACACAGTAAAGTGCTAAAAAAAAGTGCTTTAGTTGGAGTTTGTTAGAATTAGCTCAATCACATGGACAGCTGACCCTGTCTGCAGGGGCTGTTAGATTAGCTTCTGGCCCATTCTCAGGATACTTACTGCTTACTCAGCAAAGGAGCAGAGGTGGCCGCTGTCCCCTATGGATAACACAATTACTATTGATAAGTACCGCATACAGCACCACTTCAAAAAACTGAACTATCACTATAAACCCTAAAGAAATTAGTGTATTGTTATATCGATTGAATCCAGCAGACATTTTTCATTTATGATTGATGGCTCATCTGAAGAAGCTTGCTTTATTGAATTTCAAATATTCATTTGAACTCATGGTCTCCAGAGTCCAACATCTTAGTATATCAGCTTTTAAAGCTACCTTCTACCCAGTGACTTTTCTGGACATTGTTGTTGAAGGAGGCATCAAGGTCAAATTTCTATTACTTTCCAATTACCTGCACCGTCATACATCATTACATCTACTACCAGGGCAGAGTCGGACTGCACGTTTTGATGGGAATGGCTTTTTTTTTTTTACACCCTCGCACATCTGATGGGGCAGTCACACCTCAGAGGAAATCTTTGACCTGTTTTACACCTAGTATAGACTGACTGTTTTTATAAAGGAGCTGAGAACAAAAAAAGGTGAAATCCAACTCCTGAGAACAGTGACAAACTTGAGGAACGTAAATCAGTTCATTTGAATGAAATGGTCAAAGAAAGGCAGTGAGCCATGTACACACAGAAAAAGAGATATGAAAAACAGAATTCCTTCTCAGAGTGATTCATACACAACATGTTCCCAGGATCTCTACCTTTCTACGACTGCCGCTGATTTTTCCCCTTGATTTTTTTCTCACGACTTACATACAACCAGACAAGGACTAAAAGACAGACCTTGGCTTATTGTTAGTCTTCTTCTCTCCATTTATTCACTGTGGTTCCCTTTCTTTTCTCACTCCATTTATGACAGGTCCCCACAGTGTCCTTCAGTCATGACTTACGGTTAAAAGGCAATTACCCAGTTAGACTAGAGGATCCTGAATCAATACACACACACACACACACACACACACACACACACACACACACACACACACACACACACACACACACACACACACACACACACACACTGAGTTTATGGATCTCCATGGAACAGAACAGTATTATTAAATAGTTACTCTTTTCTCGAGCTTCTGGACTATTGTACAGATATTAAACGTGTGTTCGCGCATATGGAAAATGCTGAATGATTTCCATGGAGATGTCACATCTGAATTGGGATTTGTGTTTTTTTTAGTATTTTTTTTCACTTCCTGCAAAGAGACTGGGGCTGGAGCAGAGGGAAACAAGTTTGAATTGAATTGAATCATTAAGGCACTTCCTGTGGTGTTCTTCTTCTACAGATATGTGTTGTTTGCGTGCATGTGTGTGCAGTAGTGCTGCGTGTGGTTTTACTCTTTGGTCCTGCATCTGTGGGATATCTTCAATTAATGGCCCCGACGTGACTGCAGAAGTTTGACAGCAACACAGAGGCACACAATTCATACTTCTCAAGACAGCTTTTTATTGCATGTGTTATTAATTTTTAAATGAAGAACTGTAGTTTTGTTGTAGTATTTATGACTATATGGAGACTTGAAAATAAGGAACAAGGCACTCCCACTGCTGTCATGAAATACAGGTAGAAACCCAAAGTATCTTGAAAGATAATAAAGGCCCAGTTTTCACTGATGTTGGGCGGTTGTAGGTATTCAGCTGATAAATCTTGACAGGTTGAAGGGGTGCAGTGATAGACCTGTACCAGCTGCATGAAGGAATACTTAATATTGCAGTAATAGTGGTTGATAAGGTGCTGTTGATTTGCATGGTTAGCTTTAGCATTCTCTAATGTGGAAGCCTTGGGACAGGACTGCCACTTCAGCTCAGTGCACATGCTACTGTTTTACTGTAAAAGATGGTTAGTAAATTTGATTAAAGAAATAGCCGCGTAATTTCTACAGAGTAGTAAAAATCAATGAGGCGGTCAATGCTCACTTATATACTGTTATGAGCAGATGAAGAAAATGAATCAGCTCCATTTGAAGTAAAGCCTGTCATTGTTAAAGACCTCCTTTATGTTCAGGGAATGAGTATCTTCAATTCCCATTATGCCTCGAGTGAATGATGATACTGTCCTTGTTTTTCTCTTTTTAATTTACATACATAATCTGTATTAAAACAGTCTTTTTAATTGTGCAAAACTGAATGGAGGCAGATATTTTCCTTCCCATTAACTTTCTCACATATTTCTTCCATATTTTCTCATTGTATGTAAACACTTAATGAGCTTAAATGGTCAGTCTAATCATGCAATGTAATACCAATCTTATTTAGCTGACACCACGTGTAGTCCTACCGCAGATGTGCTGTTACATCCAAGCGGCAACCTCTGGATTAAAAAATATGAGTCCAATGCGGAAGTGCTAAAAACTGCAGTTCATCGAGGATCCGCTTGAGGCTGGCTACGGAAGTACCGGAAACCACATACACACCAATTCAAAAAAGACGATCTTTACAGAGGAAATAAACATGTTTACAGCCTGGTACAAAAGACGAGTGTAGTCTGGATGGCTCATTTCTCGATCGGCTCACACTGTACGGGGGGTGAATTTTTTTGTAATGCAGCAATTTTGACGATATTGAGATTACGAGTCTTCCAATGAGAGACACAGCTGACTTGATTGACAGGTGGGAACACTGTAGCTGTTGGCTAGGAGGCTCAAAGCCCGCCTCTTTATGTCACATTCGCTCCACAGCAGCGATATGGCTGCCACCGACGATTGGCCTCAAAACAGCGCTTCAGAAACAGATGGGTGACGTCACGGATACTATGTCCACATTTTATACAGTCTATGGTTACAGAGATATCTGTATATATCTGATATATATCAGAGATGGTTGGATCTCAGTAGCTCCTCTGGCTGCTTTTGCATCTGTGCCCGGTGACTGTCACTATTTTCCAACTTCCAAGACCAGCCTGAGAAGGTCACCAGCATTTTTGCCACAGTGTCACCAGGCAGAGGTGAAATGTGCAGGACTTCGTTATGCAGATTGAATCGATATGATGTGTGTGATCAGGTTGTCCCAGGCATTATTTTAGCTGTTGAACATTAACCACCACTATTATGGGATTGTGACCAATCAGAATCAAGTATATAACATAGCCGGGTAATACAATTCCGTCATGTAATGCACCAAAACTACTGGGTTAGGTGTTGGAAAATAGGTTACAGTTGGAATTTAACAAAGTATTGACTTTTGTATGCTAATTATGTTAATTACATTATTAAAGTTTGTATAAGTAACTTTCATGTTTTGTAAGTCAAAAAGAAGTAAACTTCTTGAAAAGGAGTCCACTGACTACCATCCCAAGCTAACTCAGCTATCAGCTTTAGCCATATTATACCATCGTACTTCAATTCTACTGCAAAGCAATAAGCCGTAAGACAGCATCCAGAATTGATGCAGGTGGGTTACTAACAGCCATTATTATTAAGAGTTAGGTCACAGAGCAAGCCACTGGATTTGATAACGAGAGGAAAGAAGGCTATCAGTGGTCTTTATATAGTTACTGATGCATTGGGTGAGAGAGATGTGTCCTGAAACACCTACATTTAGCAGCACACATGCACATAATCATGCCTGCCCAGCACACATTCAAAGCCTCTAATGAAACAATTTGATTAGCATTCTGAGGCCAAATTACTTGTTAGAGAGCAAATAACTTAAACACAAAGACATGCGCGCACACACACACACACACACACACACACACACACACACACACACACACACACACACACACACACACACACACACACACACACAGAGAAGCTCCCCCTTCTTATTGCATGGAGTTGATTAAGTCGGGATTAGGATGGTGTGCAGTAACCATGGCAATTTAGATTGGGGTCATGGGGGTCAATCTGTAGAAACAATGATTTGCTTTGGCGCCAAAATTCTGTCTTCCAGCCAGGGAAAACAGCTTAATATATAATACATCTATATTTGTTCTTGTTTATACAAATATGGTTCAATTTCTTGCATGTTGTTATACATATTTCAGCCAAAGAGTCACATTGCCTGCCAAAGTACTCTGTCAGAGGGGGGCAGAGGATGTTACTTTAATAGTGAATACAACCAACTTAAAGAACGACTATTTCTTCAGTTCAACTTAAGCCTGCTCCTTCAACATGTCTTATTAAGGCAGCAGGTTATTAATTCAGTGAAGCTTAGTGTTTCTTTATAATCTCATTTAAAATGACAACACATAAATACATAATACATGGATCTATTTCTTAGAGACTTCAACAATATAATGGGGAAAGTTTTATGGGAGCCATAGTGGCTATACATTCTAGAACAGTAACACATTGGGGAAAGGCATGTAGCTTATACCGACAATGGCTTAACCTCATAAATGTGGTACTCACATATCGGATACGCATAATTTTCTTCCATAGTACTTAAATTTACCTTAAAAATTAGGTTAGATGATGTGTTTGTATCACTTCTGATTGTTAAACACAGTGCAAATCAACCATATACAACCATGTACTAAATTATCAGCAGAAAAAAACATTGAACTATGTTTTTCTTAAGTTTTTCAAAGAAAGTTAATCAGCATTCACACTTTGCAAAAAACAGCTCTGTTGCACATTATATGAAAGCAGTAGTTTCTAGTTTCTTTGTTGATTGGTGTTGACACCGAGCTACCAATTATGAAACATCGCTGTGCTCCTTTCCATTTAAACAAAGGTGATTTGTCATTTTCTTCAAGAGAATTTCTGGCACTGCAGCTTTCTTCTGACTGCTTGCTAGTGTCTCTGTCTGCCCACACAGTCTGAAAGCTGCTTTTTATGCTTGTGTAACACTAATGTGTGCTTTCTTTTAAACTGTATTGGTACACAGTAGAGGTTGGCTGAACAACCCTGTGTACAGTTCAACTGGAAAAAGTAAGAAAACTAATCAGCCAATAGAGGCACAAGCACACGTAATACAATAATGACATCAGGCATGGGGTACGTGAAGTATCACAAGACAGTGGAACAAGATGGGGAATGTGTAGAAGTTTTACAGCAGTACAATATTACACATATATGATGACAGGTGATTAGTCAAAAAAGATTCGACCTTGACGTAGGAGAAACTGTTATGACGAGAAAAAGTAAAACTTCAACTGTTTAACAGACGCTTTTAGTAGGAGAGTGGAATATGTTTGCAAGATATGTTGTATTCAAGACTAAAAGACTATTATTAAAGACAAACAAATACAATACTTCATACCATGTAAATGAGTAGCTCATTTGGATAAATATACATTTGTCCTTTAAATACAGAAGACATTGATATCATTAAATGAAATAGTAGCCTGAATGGAGCCTTGTGGCATGCCCCATACATATACAAGTATACATTTCAAAGCTGATATGGTGGTGTAAATAAAAGTAAGATAGTTTAATAAATTATTAAATGAACAAACTAGCAAAATGGTCCAAAAACACCTATGATAACAATTACATTTTTTACTTCAACCACACAAAAATGGAATACCCCCACACTGAAAGCCATGGCTTGGCGAAACAGACACGTCTTGTTACACGTGTTTGACATGTGTGAGTGATCCCATTTTCTATGACAGATTATGTAAAAGAGAGCCTTCCTCTCTTTCTTTCTCTACTTTTTTTATTCATTCATTTCTGATATTGTCTCTAAATCTTTGCAGGGTAAGAGGCTAAACTCTGTGTAAGAGAGTCAGTTTGTCCAACATGTCTGAGTCTCTAAACATTGACTTTTACTTCACAGTAATGTGCTCAGAAGAGGGAGGATGAAGGAAATTTGAGTAGACTGCTCAAAAAATGTTCAACAGACAGTGACCGAAAGAACAAAGAGCAGGAGCAAATAGCTGCCACAAGGCTTGCATCAACTACAGCTCCACTGGCACTCCATGTTTGTGTGTTCAGAGAGTTCTTGATGTGGTTTGCAAGGGCTCAAGTCTTGCTCTGAGTGAGATAATTGCTAAATTGAGAGGGGCTAAAGGGTAGAGTGTGTGCATCCATGATAGCCCTTGAATCTTTTTTAAGGAATGGTCTATAAATATAACAATGAAAGAGACATCCAAGTTTTGGATTATTCATGCCTGTCATCTGGGACTTTGCATTGGTAGAAAGTGAATACATGACTTCAGCTGGCTCTGATAAAGCAGAATTCTGGATTACATGCACTATCACAACAGTGAAGGATATGTAAGGATTAGTCTAATTCTATGTTGCAGAGATCTATCCAAGTGGGGATTTGTCCTCCAAGCCTTAGAAACACAAATACATAGCAGAGTGCTATTTGTGAATGAGGTGTTAATATCATGTGGCATTGACACAGATTTAAGCAGCTTCTGTTGTTCTGTTATGTACACACTGTTTAAATTTCCTAATTAGTTGTCCTAATAGCTGAAGAAAAATACATCCATTATTTATCTATCCCATTTAATTATCTTTTCTGGGATTCAGAGGGGATTTGGGAATGGAATTCATAGAAAAGTAGCACAATCATTAAAAAAGTCATTTATTAAACAGATACCAAAGATAATTTTAAATTCCAATGACAATGAATAGCTTAGTCATGAGGGATATACTGTCCTGAAAGAGAGGCAAAAAGATAGACAAACATGGATTTTCTAGCTCCTCTACACTAGTTATTCAAAATATATACAGATTGACAAGGGTGTTTTTATCCACATATACAGAATACACAGACCTTTTCTTTTTTTCATAAACTGTATTTTTGTAAGAGTCACCCTGCTGTAACTTTACCAACTTTACTTTCCCCAGGAGGAGAGAAAAATCCAGGGACATACGAAAAACTTGTTCGGTATTGGAAAAAAAGAAAAATAATTCAATCAGCCAATTTACCCTTGGCATTTACTGCACAGTTCTCATTGATTAGTTTGTGATGGTCACTAGGATACCATCGATTCCCAACACATGAACTAGGGCAAGTGTATCACAGGGGTCCCACGACAGTGTGTCCGATAAGTCTGACATTTTGTTCCATTTCTTAACACCTTTTTTTGAGAGTTTTTTCTTTGTACACACAGGAAAAACATATATATGACAGAAAATGCAGCCAGAAAATACAATAAGAACAGTCAAGTGAATAAATGAAACAAAAAGCAGGTCAGGATGTCCTTAATCATCTATAGCTCTTTCATAAATCAGCCATTTGTGCTATTCATCAACAAAGAAAAATTAATATTAATAATTCAGCTTGATAATTTGATGATGATAAGCAACCAAATTGAAAGTAAAAACTAAAAAAACAACATATTTCAATATTACAACACTTTTGGACAATTTACTTTAACTTTGTTATCATTTGAAACACAGTTTTCTTAAGTAATTGTTTGTTTCAACTATGATGAAATATTTCCAAAGGTGTCCCATTTTCTTTTAAATATATAATAGCCTTTTGTATCAAAAAATAAAGACATTAACTCCAAAGATTTTAGATGATGCATTTGCATTCTTTTGATTAAAAAAAAAAACTTTTTTGCTAAGAGATTAGGATTTAAATTCCCTTTCATTTATTTCAGGATTTGGTTAATAGATTATAAAAGGTTGCATATGTTATCCTTGCATCTGTGACCTTCAATTCCAAAATCCCCAAAACCTATTGGGCACATGTGTATTGTTTTTGAACTCTCACAGATTAACCCATCTTGGTTCAGTGTAGAAAACAGTTACTTTGTACCACACCAGCACCCGACAGTCTGTCAGTCAGAGGGTCAGACATATTTAACCTTTAAGTCTATAACTCAAACAGTTAAGTGGTTGGTCATCCATACAGAGTCAGCCACTCGTGCATTGAGACAGGCTGTCAGTCAGAAAGCTCTCAGCCTTCCTCTCAGTCAGTGCAGAGCATCAAAAGGCTGGAGCCTCACATTGGGTGCGCAGTGTGAATGTTCTATGAGGAGAGTAATGCGATTAGAGTAGACTGTGTGATATTTCAATCGCTTAGTGCCCTGCAGCCAGATGGGAAACATGTTATGAATATGAAACCCTGCTTATGAGGCCTGCTAGTTTGACTGGCTTTACATGGTAACATTAAATCTTAAGACCATTCAAGACCCCACAACCTCATTTAACCCAACGATTAGCCCTCACTGTCCTCACTGTCTGTATGATCATCCATGTGATGGACTTGAAATGATAGAATGAGAAAACACGATTTCTTTTTACAATTGAAAATAGGAATGAAATATGACAGGCATGATAACACCATCCTCAGAACTCGCATGTAGAATATATGAATATGGATGAATAGAATAAAATCAGATTGACATAGATGTCAGTTTACATTTGTGTTTGGTTATAAACAAATCTAAAAAATATATGTAATATGTCTTTCTTCCTGTTTTTTTATATTTGGTGATTCCATCTAGTAACTCATGCCAATATTTCTTCTTCAGAGGCTCTCAGTTTGTGTCAGTGTATGTGGACTGCATATTTACCTCAATCAGAGCATACATCAGTACTCCCAAGTGAGCAGTAGATAAAGAGAGAGCACAAACTGCTGAAAAGAAGAGAGTTTGTCAGAGTATAAAAGAGGAAGACAGAGATTATAGATATGTGATGAGGCGGAGGATTTACTATTCATGTCTTGCTTTTCTCTGTGGGTGTCTTGTCTTCTCAGAGGTCACAGCGGGGAGGAAAAGTTGTGTTCTCATGTCAGAGGTTCTTATAGGCACCACTGCCATCGATACTCAGATTATTTATGACAAGTCAGAGAGGTGGCCGTTGCAGAAGCTGACTATGACTGATGCAATCGCTGGCATCTGTGTTGGGGACAAAAAGTGTGCAAATTTATGCTGGAGGCTCAACAATATGCCAGATGGTTCAACACCTGAGGAAGGACAGAAGAGAGACAAGAAAAGTTGAGACATTTCAACATAATGAAGTTCATATGCATCAATATTATGGAAAAAAAACTAAAATTTTCTGCAGAGACAAACTTTGATACTTTGATCCCATTATGTTAATGCTTTCATCTATGTTGTTTATGCCAAGAACCAACAGTGTAAGGCTTTCATTACAAACCATGAACTTCAGTTTTCACAGAGTGAATCCTTCTACAAGCTTCACTCTTCCAGAGTGTGCCAGCTATCTGAAATTATATCACACTCTTGTCTGTTTTTTGATCATTCGATTAAAGTAATGACTGTTTAGGAAGATGCTTGTTTATAATAGAGATGGAAAGATTAACAGTCTTGTATCAATACACAGGCAACACAAGTGCATCAATAGAGGAGCTGTGCATGGGTGCAATTGCGTCATGAAATTGATATTCATCAGTCATTAAATATCTACATCTGCAAAATCAGATCCGTTCAAGATAATTGTTCCATGCATTTTCTTTTTCAGAAATGTGACATACCCAATACTTTCATATACTTTGTGATATTTTTGTTTTCTACCTTCTATGCTTGACTCATGTAGCGTTTCAAATCTTGAACTTCAAATCAAAGTTTTGGGACCCGACGGGTTTTACAAGAGAGACAGGCAACTTGACAAGTCAGATGTGTTATGCTTTGGTTATCAATTAAATATAATCTCCAGAATACACAAAGTCCAAAAGAAGCCAGTGTCAGTTGGCCATTCTTTATATTCTCTGAAGACCACCTGAACCACTCCAAGCCAAGGTATCCAAGAATCAGCTGGACTGACAGCTTGATATAGAAAGCACTTACATGGGTTGAGCATTCTCGTATGGAGAAAACCGTAATATCTCTCTCGTCCTGCTCCCTCCTCCTGTGGCATTCATGTCTCCCCGTTTTCTCCACCTCTCTCTCTCTCTCTCTCTCTCTCTCTCTCTCTCTCTCTCTCTCTCTCTCTCTCTCTCTCTCTCTCTCTCTCTCTCTCTCTCTCTCTCTCTCCCTTCCTGCCCCTTCCTGTGTCGTATTATGGGAACTGACACGGGAGATCGGGTCCCTGAACAGTTGTTAGGGCCAGCTGAGCCCTTTTTTACGACCACCCTCATAAATGTTTGCGGGCTGGGGAGGGCAGTTGATTCTTAAAAGATTAAAACAAGTATGAAATGTGGAAATGCTGTGTTGCAGTGATTTAATGGAAAGGCAATCAGGCAAGGGAGCAGGAGAGAAGCGACGCTAGAGAGGAGGGTGAGTGGTTTTGAGAGACAATGATATAGAGGCAGAGACAAAAAGAGATTGCACAGTTTAGGAGGAAACATTTGGTCTGAGTGAAAGAGAGAGGGAGACAGAGGGGGAGAGGTGGAGAGGTTATTTCTCCTCCTGAGCACATCCATTTCACAGTGTTTTCCTCGACTCTCCCCCCGGACATCAACTCTCTCCCCCTTCCAGCGATTATCCCTCCATTCGCCATTATATATGTGGCAAAAAGCCTTCACTTACACACATACTTACCCTGTCTGTGCACTCACACTGCCAGAAGAGACTGCAGGCTTCCCATGACGACCATTACAGGAAGTCAGAGTTTCTAGTGCAACCGGCTGCAGATATATTGTAGTATAAAGACTACCTGCCACAATTACAGACATTCAACAGCTATCAATACCTTTCCAGAGTCTTAACCCACACACATATAGGTAGAGTCATATTCATTGTCCTTTACATTGTGTGAACTAACTTTGCAGAACATGATGGAAGTTGCTGGTGATGTCATGTATGTAATATACAGGAATTATGGTGGGAAGAGCTGGACAGTACGTTTTTTTTTTTTTTTTACATCAAATGTTGTTATATTTGCGACCCTTTCACCACGACCCTTGAAGGTACATGTCCCCCCCACTCACTTCTTGTTTCTCTTCAGCTGTCCTATAAATAAAGGCAAAAATGATTTTCAAACTATTGTATCATCTTTAGATCAACTCTACAGTCACATACAGGGCTTCTATTATTGAAGGCATGCTGGAGCATACTAGGATATCTGTAAAAGAAAGTTTTGTAGCTTTCTATTTACCACTGATGACACTCAAGTGAAGTTTGCAACTATTAAGAAATGTTTACGTAATTCATGCTGCAATTTCACGTCTGAATTAGAAATGGGTTAAGTTTGTTTTTATAAAACCTCTTCTTGGAAAGGGATTTGTGTCACCACTACAGTTATCCGATGAGGAAACATTTTCTGGCAGTTTCATGTGTGACTCACATGGTTCAGAGCGTTTCCTTGAAAACGCTGCACAGGGGCATTTCACTAAGTCAGTCAGTCTTTTGGGGACATTGACTATACCAAAGTAAAAAAAAAAGACTAAAAATAAGACATTTTTAGAACGTGTGCTGTAACTGGCTTCCTATGATGCTTTGATTTTGTTATGGGGTTAGAGTGATACTATGCCCAAGCTGGTGGCTTAAAATCCAATGACAATGACGACTGATCCATGCTGAACCAATAAGAAACGACTCCAATCATGCGCATTTGGAAGGTCAGATCCAAAGCCTGAGACAGTGACTCTACCACTTTATAGAATGATGGAGAGGCTCGATAATCCATTAAGATCATTATGTCAGCAAGGATTAGTATTGACCTTGTCCTCTATAGGAGATGACTGGACCAGAACAAAGCGGTAAAAGCCTTCCTAATAAGTGTGGTGCTTCTAAAACTTAGAGAGGTCTTGACGCCTTGTGTCGGTACTATACCTGTATCTTTTCAGCTGATAGTACCCTCTGAAAGTAGGCAAAAACACACACTTCCTGTTTATTTCCTGTCCAAATGCAGCTCTGAGGTTTTTTTTCTGTGGTTGTGATCTCTCCAGTCACCCGAGTAATCAACATTCAATATGAACAATGATTTTCAATCAAATAACCCTGCAGGGTGTGCTTGTCTTGGACTCTTATTTGCATAGTTATGGAGGGGCAGGGTTTATTTCTTTGTTTCTTTTGTTTCTTTGTGTGTTTTTTATTTAATGAGTTTTAGATTTGTAAATGGTGATGTTTTGGGGGGTTGATTACAGAAGCTCAGTATTAAAATACAATTAATCTTACTTTCAGTCATTTTACAAACAGCCTGAAATACTTTTTCCTTCATGTGTAAGATTTAAAAGCTAAACAAGAGTATTAATTTCACAATGGTCTCTCGTATTCATAAAAGTATCCTCAATACACATGTTCCCACTTGGACTGTCACCTCTAATGTATTTTATCTTTGCCTTTTTAAAGAGTGACACGCAGCAGAGCAAGTATCTTATACTGACACCTTGAAAAAATGAACTGCTAAGAAATATGAAAGGGTCGGGAATGATTGGTCATTAGGAAATCTAATTATTCAGATAAATATGTAATAATCAGATTGATACAGTGGTTCCAAAATCAGCCAAGTTTGGTCCTGCTTATATGGACTCTACATAATACAGAACTAAGACTTATGGAACTTTTGGAACATTGTGTGTTGCTTCTGTTTTTATTTGTGAGAAAAGAAGTATTGAATCTGAGAGAAGGCAGCAGGTGTTTAGTCTATCGCATCAACTCATTGTCCTGGTACAAGCTCAATATTTCCACTTCATTAAAAGAATGACCCAGCAAAAGCAGCAGCAACATAGTCACTGGTACAGCTTACAGACTCTTTTGCATAGCAGCTTTATAGTCAGTGTAACTTTTTTTGTTTAACCTTAGCTGAATTAAAGGTCCATCTCTAGTTAACCTTTTTATTACATTTATTACATGAAAGTACATTTTGATCATCTCTCTTAGCCCTGCTCTCTGCTGATGCAGCTTTTTAATGAATGCTATTTGCAAAGATTATGGTGAACATTTTCCCACTTAAGTATTCATGTCTAATCACATTTCTAGATGCTGTCAAAACACTTTTTGTATTTCCAAGATAAGAGAAAGTCACACTTAAACTTGTCTTTACTCTTAAAAGAAACCCTCCTCATGTTAAGTTGAATTATGCTTGGGTTTTAAATCAAGTCATGCACGTTATGACAGACCTGCTGTTGCATCCATACATCATACATATTCTAAGCTAGTTATCCCTGCAATCAGACCGATTGATTACAGTTACAGCTGGCTGATCAATCATTTCCTGGTGGCCATTTTTCAAAGACATTGGCGTGGGTCGATACTGACTTGATGGATGAGAGGCCCCCTGCTTGATTTCAAACAAGGCTCAGACCACGATGTGCTCCTTGGGGTGTTGGTGTTTAAAAGAAAAATAATTCACTTGGATTTGCTTGATGTTGATCTTGTGTAGTCAATGTTAATGATCAGTATATTGATATCAAACAATCAAAACAGCTAACAGCCAGATAGCATATTGTGCTTGCTCTTCTTTTCAATCCAAGTAGAAAACATAAAAACAATAAGTCTGTACCGTAAATTCTACTTTGCAGTTTGGATCTTCTTATAAGGATATTTTATCCCTGTATTTTGTCTGAACTTCAACTTCACCTTATCTTTTCAGTTAGGTTTTAAAATGCACTATGTTAAATAGCCTCCAAAAATTCAGTTGCACTTTTACCTCCCACTCACAGCTTTGCTGACATAACCCACGGCTTATATTGCTGACTATGTTTGACTAAATGCTTAAGAATCTCATTATGTTCTCACGCAGCAGCTGTTGGTGTACTACACCAACATATTGATAGTACAGACAGGAGGCTTGCCAAAAATAAAAAAGAGAAGAAGCCTATTCATAGATCTTTTGGGGTTGTCGGAGACTACAACCACGAAATCCATACAACTAAAAAATAAATTAACGTTTTCTTTCTGTTATTTCACTCTATTGTGTAAAAGAAATTATGAGGTCCAGGACATATTAACCACTGTGGAAATGACAAGAGCAGTAGTTTCTTGACTGAAGGTCTGTTGTTGTGTCCCTTTCTTAGAAGGACAGCAACAACGGGAGAAAAAAGGAGAAAAAACATGAAAAAAGTAGATTGAACTACAGGAGCACTTGGTGTTGAAAACTGTGCAGAAAATATCAGAGGGCTATCAATTTAGTGCTGCGGTAAAAATGGATTGAGCTAGTTAGCTGAAGACAAGGAACGAGAGGAAGAGGATGAGAGAGACTGATGCAGCCCAATCTATAGGCAGCTAGTGTACAGGTTCTCAGGAAGTTATTGATTTGAAGCCAGCATTGATCTTGACACCCTAAATAAACACCTCCACATTTATGCAAGCGGAGTCAGCTCAGAGGATAAGGGCAGAGGGAAATGTCCTTGGAGGTTTCATAGAACCCGCAGTTGGAAATCCTTGTATCTTGTTTCTTGAGCGCAGCTGAAGGATGTAGTGACGTAAATGAAAAGTGATCAAAAGGGCGTATAATTACAACATGATTCCTTGCAGGGTTAATTAAGGGTAACTCTGGGTTACTTGCAACAGATTTTCTTGCTACAAAATGTCATAATCTTCCTCTGAGACTTTCTATTTAGTCTTGGAAATCCAGTTTGTGGGAAACACTGCTGAAGAAACAGACTTTTGTAGAAGTATTCCATCACATCACCTACTGAAATAAGCAAGTCTTCATCAGTTTTTCCTCCTTGTTACTATACTGACAGCACATGTAAGGCCTCTTGTTGGCATCACTTCTCATGGTATTCCAATAGTAGTGCTCTACATTACAGGCTTCCCTAAATCCTCGAGTGCCTCCGCTGTGAATACATTTTCAGTGAAGCTTTAAAGTGGGTCGAACTGCCAGTGGATGGTTATGTGATTCCATTTACGGACGATTTCTGGATAGTGGGACAGAATGGGTTTCTGAAATACTTAAATACAATAACTTTTAGTTATATTTCTGATGAGTGTGTGTCTCGGTGTCTGTGAAAGCTTTAAATGTGCCTGGGAGAGAAAGATGGATTGACTAAGACTCAGTCAGTAGACAGTAAATGATGTGTTCTTTCCCTGAAGTTGATAAAGTGCTCATAGATCTTGTTTCAGAGTGCACGCTGGGACTGTCTGGACCCATTGGTTCTGAATAGGAACTCTGCAGAATCATTAGTTCCAGAGAAGAATAATTTCACAAGATTTCATCATTGCAAGGCAATCCAAGTCAGTGTATCTGTGTGTGTGTTGGCGTGTGTGTGAGAGATGGAACACAAGCTGCATTTTTATGCATACGCTCGCCACTACTACAGTTTGGAGATCAGAGAAAGCAACACTGCATGATACCAACACCAACACAACGCCAGAGGATAACAACGAGGATGTGTAACGTCATTTTTATCTTGAAAAGGGAGCTGTCCTCGCTGAACCTCTCCGCTTCTTGAGAACTGGGGCATTTAATCGGGTCCAGTGTTGCAGTCACATGTTGTCTTGTGAAGTCTATGAAAATTTATAAGAGCATTACAAAAAAGTCAAGTCAGCACTTTTTCAACCTGGCTTTGAGGTCCACTGATAGGCATAAGTAAAGAAAAACCTGAATACTCACTCCCTTTCACATGTGGAGGTTTACATGATACATATATCGAACATGCACACTCACACACACACACTAACACACACACACACACACACACACACACACACACACACACACACGCACACACACACACACACACACACTCACACACACACACACACACACACACACACACACACACACACACACACACACACACACACACACACACACACACACTCAAATAATAGTTCAAACAGTGAAAAATGCAGCTTCAGCATTATTATCTAATGCTATTTGTTAAACCCCGGACTGCATTCCCAGCTGTAGATTTCCCCAGAGGGATGAGTGGAAACAAATGACCATCCAATGCAATACAATGAAGTATAAATGTATAAGTTTTCCCCCCTCTCTTTGTACTATATTTGAAAGCTCTTCTTTGAAATACTTACTTTTATCCCTTCAAAGCATCTCAGTGATAAAAATGACATTTTCTTCATAAGCTTCCTTCTGTGTATCTGAAATATGATGAAAAACAATTTCATTTTTTCCCCAGCCCTTCAAACGGCCTAACTAAATCCAAGGATATTTCACTCGCTGAAGGTCAACGTTGCGGGGTTTTGAAGATTACAGAAATACAACGATGTAAAACTAAATTTCATGTTTCCTGACTGGCAAAGGCTGTGTATTCAATATTTACACGTTTTCCAGTCGTTATTGAAAATACAGTTAGCCACACACATATTCATACATACCAACATTTATTCACTACTCCAACTCACTTTGTAATCGTTTTTCTGCTTTAGATGGCAGTTGTGTCAGTGTCTTCCCCAACCACTTCTGTGGCATAAAGTGTACTAGAGCTAAGTTTGTTTTTTTACAAGGCCAGTATCCCTGTCTGTTCTTTTTTTCTAAAACACACTTCTACACACACACCAGCACTCAGTAGTCCTCTGTACTCTTAGCATTTGGCAGAGACACTGACAAGTCGTTGCAGTTAGATATACAGCTACAACCAGGAAATGGGACTTGGAACAGAAGTCTCTTTTAATGACCACTCCACAATGTAACAGGGAGACACAGAGAAGGAGATGCACTGTGGCTGCACCACAAAAACACACACATGAAACCTTCCTTGTGTTTGTGTGTGTGTGTGAGAGTCTGTTCAGGCATAACTGAGTCTGTTGCATTTAGAGGCAGGAGGAGGAGTGAGAAAAGAGGCACACAGATTCAAAGACCTTCACTGTGAGGCAGTCACGCTTTCTCAAAGAAAGAAACCCAGGGGGGAAGGAGCTCAGGAATTGTTTATGAAGGTTTTGAATTTGAGGCTCCGTTTTTAGATTGTGTAAAGCAAAAGAAAGACAAAGGGTTTGGTCACCAGAAATGATGAATTTTGAATTAATTCATGCATTTCTGAATGAAACATAATTAAAACACATTTATCATGACCACCATCATCTTAGGAAGGACAAATATTGTAATAAAGGGAGAAGGCTAAGCAAGAGTAGTGCAAAACAGAAGAATATATATATATATATATATATATATATATCTATATATATATATATATATATACATATATATATATATATATATATATATGGCAAGCCGTTCAGGAAATAATATATTGAATGAAAGTCTGAATATATTGAATGAAACTCGATATATATGGAATGAAGTCTGAATATATGGAATGAAACTCGATATATATGGAATGAAGTCTGAATATATTGAATGAAACTCGATATATATGGAATGAAAGTCTGAATATATGGAATGAAACTCGATATATATGGAATGAAAGTCTGAATATATGGAATGAAACTCGATATATATGGAATGAAAGTCTGAATATATGGAATGAAACTTGATATATATGGAATGAAAGTCTGAATATATGGAATGAAACTTGATATATATGGAATGAAAGTCTGAATATATGGAATGAAACTTGATATATATGGAATGAAAGTCTGAATATATGGAATGAAACTTGATATATATGGAATGAAGTCTGAATATATTGAATGAAAGCTTAAATAAGTACTCTGAACACCACTTATAATCGTATTGTTTTATTGTCATCAAAGAGACTCATCTTTTATTAATGTCTCTCTGAAAATAACCTTTTGCACTTCTTTTTAGTGTTTCTGAGGGGACACATTTTCCTCTACCTCTGTAACCTGTGGTAATTTGGTCGTACTTTTCATTACACTCACTCACTGTCAGATGATGCACACAGGTATGAGCTCCACCTGTTAACATTGAACAGGATGCTACATTATCACAAGTCATAACAAAAGTTAGCTAGCGAACTAGAGGACTGAACCACCTGAATAAAGTAGGGGCAATATCTTTAGCCTTTGTAGAAGTGTGTATAACCTGTGATATTTAATATTTTCGTATTTTCACTTGTTTACTACCCTCCTAAATGCTTCTGCAGCCCACTGCTTCGTGTTCCTCTCGTCTCTCTGTGCAGACGCTCCGATCATCACTTTTGGATGAAACCAACTTAATAGAGAGGAGGGGTGGGTTCCTTTTTCCTATACGGATTGACTTAACAGCACATGCATTACCCAAGGGGTTGATAACCCCTTCATTAATTAAAATTGCAGTGAAAACATCTCGTGCCTCCCTCATGGTTGCATTACTAAAAGCTACGTCTAAACCGGAAAACAGAATCACACCCCTATGATCACACCCCAGAAAGACAAGATGGCGCAGGCCATACATGACGTGATTTTTCATTCCATATATTCCGAGTTTCATTCCATATATATCGAGTTTCATTCCATATATATCAAGTTTCATTCAATATATTCAGACTTCATTCCATATATATCGAGTTTCATTCCATATATATCAAGTTTCATTCAATATATTCAGACTTCATTCCATATATATCGAGTTTCATTCCATATATATCGAGTTTCATTCAATATATTCAGACTTCATTCCATATATATCGAGTTTCATTCCATATATATCAAGTTTCATTCAATATATTCAGACTTCATTCCATATATATCGAGTTTCATTCAATATATTCAGACTTCATTCCATATATATCAAGTTTCATTCCATATATTCAGACTTCATTCCATATATCAAGTTTCATTCCATATATATCAAGTTTCATTCAATATATTCAGACTTCATTCCATATATATCAAGTTTCATTCCATATATATCAAGTTTCATTCCATATATTCAGACTTCATTCCATATATATCAAGTTTCATTCCATATATATCAAGTTTCATTCAATATATTCAGACTTTCAATCCATATATTCAGACTTCATTCCATATATATTAATTTCCTGAACGGCTTGCCATATATATATATACATATATATATATATATATATATATATATATATATATCAAAACAAAAACATATTCCTCCATTTTTTTTTAATAATCTCCAGCCTGGAATTACCAGCTGTGTGCATTCTCATTCACTAGAGATGTTGCGACAGCATTATTCCCTTTCTGATACCTGTATGATACAAGCATCTGTGTTGTGGAATATCCAGTACGAACACCTGCACCACATCTGAAAAATAAATAAAAAGTATATATTAACTGCTATGGGTATGACATCTCTCCTATTATTCTTGTCTTGCTTTCCTCAGAAGTGGCTCCCAAAGAAACGTACTTTTTTGTGTAATATCACGGCAAATCATAATCAAGGAAGAGCGCTTATTATGTGGCAGCCCCCAGTGTGGACCAATTAAGCCAATGCTGAAGTGCTAAAAAGTACAGTTCCTCGAGTGTCCCCTTGTGCCCATGAGACCACATTAGCACCTTTGTTAAAATGCACCCTTTTACAGCACAAAAACATGTTTACAACTTGGTTCAAACCATGACTTTTGCCTGAATAGTCCATTTCTCTATTTGTACATGCTGTAACCACACAATGCCTTTTTCAGGGAAGACCTTGCATATTCCAGCAAGACAACACATTCTGCACATATTGCAACAGCATGGCTCTGTAGTAGAATGGTCCAGGTGCTAAATAGGCCTGCGTTCAGTCCCAACTTGTCACCTATTGAAACCATAGACTGTATAAAATATGGACGTAGTATCCGTGACATCACCAATCTGTTTCTGAAGAGCTGTTTTGAGGCCAATCAGCGGTGGCAGCCATATTGCTGCTGTGGAGCCAGTGTGATGCCAAGAAGTGGAGTTTGAGCCTCCGAGCCAACAGCTACAGTGTTCCTGCAGTCAGCTGTGCCTCTCATTCGAAGACTCGTAATCTCATTATCTTTGAAATTGCCACTTTGGAATTAAATTCAGCCCCCTCACAGTGTGAGCTGATCGAGAAACGAGCTATCCAGACTACACTCGTCTTTTGTACCAGGCTGTAAATAAGTTTATTTCTGCTGTAAAGATTGTCTTTTTCCCCATTCATGTGTATGTGACTTCCGGTACTTCTGGAGCCAGCCTCAAGCAGATTCTCGATGAACTGCAGCTTTTAACACTTCCGCATTGGACTCATATTATTAGACCGGAGGTTGCTGCTTGATTAAAACATGTTGCACATCATACATCAAAACAATACCCAACTATTGAGCAGCTGAAATCTTATATCAGACAAGAATTGGAAAACTTTTTAATTTTTAAACTTCAGAAACTGGTCTTCTCATTTCACAAATGTTTACACAGTTGTTGTAAAAAGAGGAGGTAATGCAAACAACAGTAAATATGCCCCTGTACCTACATTTTGAAACATGCTGCCGGCATCAAATTATAAAAAGGTTTCTTAAAACAATACAATCCTCAATTTCAGATTTTGTTGCCTTTGCTAAATGTTTATTCAAATACAGGCGTGGTTCGTGAACCATTAAAATTGATTTAAGTAGTATTTGGTACAGTGTCCAAAATTTGGGGGAATTGGGGTTTTCCGAATTATTTCACTTGTCTGAATCACCATCCTGGTTTGTTTTAAAGTGGAAAAGAAGTAGAGCACCTACACAAGCTAAACTAACATTAGCAGGAGCTAGGCTTGCAGTACATATAAGGTGTTTTTCGACCGCAGGAACTTTACCCCGGAAACTAGGGACTTTACCCCTGAACTACATGCGTTTCAAACCGGATGAACCAGGGTCTAAATTTAGTTCAGGGGTAGATAATCTCCCCCCTGAAAAGCCCCTGCTTGGGGGGGTAGTACTTTTCAAAGGTCCTGGGACTTTCGGTTGAACGTAACAGTGTATGTGGAGTTTACACAGTTGATGAAACACAGAGGGAGTTCCTCGGCATGCGAACTAGTTTAGTTTTTTATTAAGATTTCAAAATATTATTTAATATATAATTTTTTCTTCATACGCCACTGGCCTGATTTGCACAATCTACCCGGGACTTCACCCCGCGGTCGAAACGCAGACAACAATGGGGGCACAGGAACCTTTTAGTTCCAGGGAAAGTAGTCCTGGGGGCTAAAAGACCCCGGAACTCTTGGTCGAAATGCACCTTTAGTACTGATTTTGACCATGACACTGCTTAACTTAATCAAGCCCAAATTAACATGCATTCCCTGTACTGTTATTGTTCACTGCTTGATAAATGGCAAGAAAACTTGTTCTTCTCTTTGGCTGTGAAAAAATAGTTACTGTGCCAGACATAAAACTTCCATGGTGGCAGTACAGCTGTGTTGGCTACTGTTTTGGATCCACAAAGAAGAATCGATTGCCTATGAAAGATTATTTTAATTAGGGCTATTACACTGTGTTGTCAGATCAGTGAGATGATGATACCTGATGCCACATTTTAAGAAGTATCAGGGATTTTCTTTATACTGGTATCAGTATAAACTTTCCAGTTTACCCAAATTTGATCACAAAGCCCTGAATAAAAGTGAGTAAGATTGTCTAAAGCCTCAATATCCTTTCACTTGTACTCACAGAACAGGATTTATTATGCATAATCTGTGTTTCTGGAATGTGCCACTAATGACACTGCACTCGTCTCTATTATCTTTTTGTATATTTGCCTTTTGAGTGGAGATGAGCAAAAAAAAGAATTAGCAATCTTGGCACCACAATGTCTATCAATCTGTCACAACCACAGCAGGAAATTAACAATTATCCTCCTCATCTCTGTGTTTGTTTGCCAGTCTGTGACCATATCCTCCTGTCCGTCTGTGTGTCTGTCTGTGTGCGTCTGTCACTGCCGAGTTTCTTCTCTATCTGCAGAAATATAGAGCGAGGCAGGAAATTAACAATTATTCTGCTGATTCCCTCCGTTAGACTCTCTCTCTAAAGGCTGCAGGAAAAAAAAATCAATGGCTATCTCTCCAAAGCACTAATGTATGTGGGTGTGTGTGGTTAGCATGAATGTGTGTACACGTATGAACAAGTGTTTCTCAGTGTTGGATGTGTGTTGGTAGAGGTGGTGAGTATGTCTGGTCCGTGGGCAGCCAGCAGCACTTTGTGTGTTCAGGTTTGATCTCAGTGAGAGGTTTCTTTAGAGGTGAGATCAATCATTCTGATGTTGACCTTATAAACAAGGTGGGCCAAGTGTTTGTTCCTTGTAACTATGTTGTGTGTGAGTGTGTGTCTGTGTGCACACTTATATGTACCATGTAGACATGTTTGTCTGTATTATTGCAGCCACTCTTTGTCATAGATAGAGAAACATTTTACAGCAGAATGTAAATTAATTGTTCTCCTCTTTTGCCTTTTTTCCTCTGTTGCATGCCTCCTTCCTACGCTGATGTCACTCCTCGCCAACTAAGGTAAAAGAAAAATAAGTGCATGAGTGTACATAAGTGTGTGTATGAGTTTTGTGCATGTCAGTTAAGTGCAGGTGTAACAGTTTGTAGTGGTTTTGAGTGGTTAGCTGCTTGGTTGACCTGATTAGGTTCTAAATAATGTGTGATCTATAAAGCATACTCTTTTTTTTCTGCTCTCGAAAACGACATTTTTACATAATTGTATTCTACATTTCTTAAATTATCTAGCTGTACTAAATACTTACTTACTAAATACTGATTGGTCAAACACGTGATCATACACATCATATCAAACACATATTTTCTTACAGAACACCTTTGTTATGTGAATTAAGTCACACACGTATTGTAAATGACAGACTCAACATTGGTATCCACCTGTCTGTAACCAGTTATCAGGTAGAGCTTATGCTAGCCTTAGCGACAACACATAGATCAGTTTACATATTTTGACAGCTATTAATTGACACACTACGGTACATCAATGCAATGGCCTGAGGGCTTGATAGTAATCAATATAGTGGGAGGAGGTAGCATATAGAGAAATGCCTAGCTTTGATATCATTTGTTTCAATTGTTGCCCTGCGGCACACCATTGCAGTCAGTTAGCCGTTATGCTAACTTAAATGTTCAGTGTCAGCTTGGCAGAACTGACAATCCCCCTGAGACCCCATGTTTCAGTCAAGGTCACGACTTCAGCACTTAGTAAGGAAGCCAACCACAGATTCCAGAATATGCTTTGATGTGATTTTGCACCTTTAGCCCTCAGGCCTCCTTGTAAATGTCACAAATCAGTAATCCTGAGTCCTTTTTGTAGCTTAAGCATATTTTTGCAACCACATTATATTTATCTTAAGGCAAATACAATGAACTTAACAAGATATGAATAACATTCAGCTTGCACATAAATGTACTGTTTGTTGCATGTTTGTAGTTTGCTGTGTGTTTTACTAACCCTAAGAATTTGCGCATTTGCAGTGGAGTCTAGAACCATCTTCCATCCTCTGGTAGTAGCAATTTAGTTCTGAAAATAGATGTGCTGTAAGATAAGATTAAGCCTGGTAATGAATCAGTAGTAGACATCAGCCTTCACAGATTTATGATTCATCTATCTTTTGTTAATATACATTGCCTTGGTAATTTGATGTCAGCTCCACATAATTACATTTGCGAGTTATGGAAGGTTGAGATAAGATTATCTCAGACATGTTGTGTATGGTTAAGTGCGGCCTTTTTGCCACAGGCATGCTGTATAGCCTCACGGTTGCCCACGAAACAAACACTTATTTAAGATAACAGATGGCTGATGCGATACTGGGGACACCTGTAGAATCAAACAGAATTGAACACAGCTGCACTGCGATATATGCTACCAGTGTGGAGATATTTAATGCTCAGTTTTGTTGAAATTATTCTAAAGGTTGCAGTAAGTGGTGTGGCTGCTTTGAACTGTTTGCATTATATTGTTCTATGTTATTATCTTTGTAGGTCACAATATAGTTTAACTGTGCCATAAACACTTGCTAGTAGACTCTCATATAGAATTAAATTACTCTACTCTAGCATAAAGATAGTACACACAACAGCTTTGTTCTATTATATTGAGCATGTTTTCTTAGCATAGTGTCCGGCCCTTTTACTACAGACTGTAAATGTCACAGAGTAGGTGGAATACAAATTAAATGTTTAGACTCTTGTCCTCTGAACTCGATTTTTTAAAAGCACAATTCTTCTTTATGAGAACCACTTAAAGCAATTTAAGAACATAAGGTCATATCCAATTGTTGGTCCAGTTCCCTGTTTAAAAAAAGGTCTTATCTGTTGCTGTCGTTGGGAGATTAGAGATAAGATGAAACACATTGATCCCTGAGGGGGGAAACTAGTTCACCGCTGCAGCAAATAACACAAAAGAAACAATAACCATATCCTCATCATGCTAATGCAGGGCTATCAGTGGCAAGAGGAAGTTATTACGCAAAGCTGTTTGCAGATGTACACATTTTAAAACATAATGACACAATGTACACAGCTGCTAGTGAGACTGAGCTTTAAAAAAAAAAAAAAAAAGCACAGGGAAGTTTAAACCATGAGTCGCAGCACAAGACGGAAACAACCCTGTATGAAACATGACACGGCCAAAATCGAACATGACTCACAAACATGACACAGCAAAATGTTGCACGTCACTTCTGCTCGACGTTATGGGAGTGTTTTGTGACTCTGCCATCCCATGAAAGGCCAGTCGCCCTGAAGTGATCTGTTTTGCCGTGACATTTTACATCTTTATGCACGATTTTCAGGTTGGTTTGCAGCTCACTGCAATGTTTTGTCTGCCACCCAAACAAGGCATTTGACACATTTATTTATTTATTTCATGCTTTGTATGTCAAGCCAGATTTACTGGAAAGTTTTGATCCTTTAAAGCCCCCAATCCTTTTTACCTTAAACCTCTGTCAAATCTAAACAGCAAAAGGAATAATATGCAGCATTTGATCTCATCTGAAAAGCTTGCAGTTGGGTGTATTTCTTGTTTTAAAATGCTTTATGGAAGCTTTCATCTTGCATGAAACACACTTACATGTTTGAGCAGCTCAATGAAAGTCCATCATGTCAAACCTTTAAGCGCTGTCCACTTTTAGCTAGTCACCTCCTTTGGAGTGTGTGTGTATATCTGGAAAGAAGCTATTGCTGCAGCTAAATGGAAGTATATTATTTATCCCCGGAGCTTGAGGCAGAAATAGATGTGGAAGGGTTGAGCAAATAGCTGGAGGAACTGTTAAATCCACACTTTGACATCTCTCTCGCTGCTAACCCTTTGATGCCAACACAAGGCACACGGCATACACAAGATAAACTGCGTACACACACAGGATAAACTGCGTACACACACACACACACACACACACACACACACACACACACACACACACACACACACACACACAAAACAAAACAGCTCATTAGGTCTAATCACACTCTGAGACCTATCATGATACATGTGGACCTTCACTCTCAAGTGTCAGAGAGAAAAGACAGATATCATCAATATTTCTCTTTGTCTGTCAGTGTTGGTATTTTCACTATGCTGCTGCTCTCTCCACCTAGAACTTATGGGTGAATTTTTGATTCTGCTCATCTCAGTCCACTCATTATTTGAGCAAGTTGTTAGTTAGCTGTTTCACCTGGAGATGATGAGGCCCACATGAGAACCCACAGTGACACTTTGACCTTTATGGGACATTTAACACCTTCACTTGCCTGTAATGGCCCTGTCACACCTTGACGATTTAGCCAGCGTATGCCGGCATATAAAAAAAAATGGCAAGTACGCTGGCGTTCATCATATAAGTTATAGGTAAGTTTTGTATAAGTTAAGAGCACGCTGATGTATGTCGTAGTATGGCGAGTAAGTTGAAATATTCTGTGCATGCACAACATTTTTCAACATATGCAGCGTATGGACCATATGTCTGGCATACACCTGCCATAAGTTGTAGGTAAGTTATGCGATCGTTGACACACGTTCACACACGTAGAGCTGTGTGTGTGTGAGTGTGAGAAGCCTTGGAGCCCTCACTCAGTGTCAAATAGCAGAGCCTCTGAAACAGAAGCTGAAGCCAGCATGTTTGAGTCTGGTGGTGTTGAATTAAATGCAGTTCACAATATTAGGTTTTTGAAAGCACTGCAGTCAATAAGTGTGACTTCTTGTAAAGACCAGAGGCTATGTTCCTGCTGGTTTCACTCCTCTGACACTCTCCATGGCTCATCATGTTCTTACAAAGAGAGACTGCAGAGTTTTTAATAACACACAAGTTTTCTAATCACCAATGCAAGTGCATCTAATTTCAAAACGTATACATTGTCATTAACGTTCGACAGCCTTTTTATGCACTTCGTCGGTATTGTTACGCTGCCGCGCGCTTTGACCAAGTGGAGTTTAGTTGGGCATAAGTTCTGAATATACTATGTATACGCCCACAATTGAAAAAAATTATATATATATAATTGAGCGTATGTCAGCATTTCAGAGGCATGTTTGATACGTTGGGAAAAAGCTGGCTAAATCGTCAAGGTGTGACAGGGCCATAAAGTACTGTATGTTTAGAATTGTTTTAACCTATATTTAGTTTAATCACTGTGTTAAATTATTGATTACTGTAGTGTTGCAGGACCGTGTCCAGACTTTTTGACTGGGGGGCGCACTGGGCCACATATTTATGCAGGGGTGGGAATATTTATTTTTCTACTTGTTGTGAATTTATTTCTTCCTGTATTGTGGTTTCCTCACCTTGTATCTATTTATCTGGTGCTTGATTTATTTTGGTAACCTTCTGTGGTAGCACCACTGTTTCCTAGTTTGAGAGCAAACTACCTAGCTACCTCTCAATCGGCCAACTGATTGACCGTTCAGCTGACCGCCTGGCCGACCAACTGACCAACCAATTAACCTACCTGGATAACTAGCTAGTTATTTATCTCTATTGGTTTCACTTTTAAGTAAACAAACAGCTGGATTTTCAATGAATGAATCTGTCCATCAATCTGACAAGTTTGCATGTTCTGGTAATTCACAAAATAAAGGCCAAAGTGTTTCTTTTTCATTTGATTTAATCTGCTACTGATGTTGTATATGACTAAAAGTCTAAATAGACAGAGAGGTGTGTGGTTCTTTTTTTTAAGTATTGTCATATTCCAGCTATAAAAGCCACAAAAGTGTTGGTAGAAACAGAGAGTGGGTGGAAGAAGACAAGGAGGACTTACAATGAGGTCAGGGGATAAATGAGGTAAGGATATGGAGATGTGGTAGACGGAAGAGGTAGATGTCTGGAGGTCAGTTGGTGTATTGTCTGAGCATTATAGTCAGTATTGAAAAAGAACACAGACACACACAGAAGCAGAACACCAGTGTTGCTAGCAATAATCTCTTCATCCATCAACTGTATTACACAGATCCATCACAGTCCACACATGTCTCTTAGTGCCTCCACCACTGTGGCTCCCACATGCATGAAGCATGGATGAAGATCAGACGTCTCATACTGCTGATAAGAGCACACCTATAACCAGATATCCATCAGTAGTTTCTTTTTAATCTTACATCGACAGGCATATTGCTTCAGAGAAATAAGATATGAGAAATGCCAGGCAGGAAATCTAAATCTTTTTTTTTTTTTTTGATCAGAGATTATCACTTCATGGCAACAACCCATATTATCTCAGAAACCAAGAGGAAATTGTTATTCTGCTATTTTCCTCCTTTAAATTCAGATTCCCACTCTGATAACGGCGCAGTAAGAGAAAATCAGTCGTGGGTTATTTATAGAGAGGGATTTCAGCCTGCAGTTAGCCTTTTGACATATTACTTGGATGCGGTGTTTAGCTGCTCAATTAATCAAACGTATCATTCTTCCTGTAATTAATACAGGCAGTGAAAAATGACACATTGAGCCTCTATTTTAGGTCAAATTATGTATTTTTTAACGTGTGGTTGCACTTTTCTGATGCAATTAAATGTGACAGCCCCAGCAGTCTTCTCTAAATGGATCCTTCCAAGTTTGTTTAATTTAAAAAAAACAGCTGATGTATGTGGGTGCAGGTTTAAACTATGTGCGACTCCTTCACTTGTCAAAACCATTTATTCTTGCCTCAGCTGTCATCTGTAGTTTAGCAAAAGATTTTGATAAAACAATCTCACCACAAGGACCATTAAAAGCAGAATAATTTGTTCCTGCTGTTGCAATACTCAGTGAATTATCTCAAGTAGCATTTATCCATGCTTGGTTGGTTTTATTTTGGGCTGAACTTTGAATGAAAGCTTTATATCAAATATTTACCCCATCAGATCTTGACTGAGAGTGACTTCTGATTTCTCTTGTGCTGCAGTGTAACTTCCTGTCTCAAATAATAAAGTAAGGCAGAGTTATACGGTCAAGTGATTCATTATGAAGTCTGATTGCAGCAGCAATGAAGCAGCTGCCAAACCTCAGTGCCTGTCATCTGGGAGACGGCTTTGAAAGTTGCGTGTGTGCGAGTGATTGCAAGCATATGCATGTTTGTGTCCTCTGTTGATTCAGACAGGAAGAGACACACTCAACTGAGTGCTTTTATCATCAGAAAGAAGTGCCCTGAAAACTTCCTGCTGTGTTCCCTCTGGGTGGGACACGTACCACATTTTGCACTAATTAAAGTGATATTTCACTTTGGTGCAACATTCACAGTTTTCACTTTTTATAATGTCATCAAGTTCGGGAGAGGTGAAATGCTACTACTGGTTGACCAACAAATTAACAGCTAGATAATTCAGGTGTGACCCTTTAGTAGTCAGAAATGTGTCTGCTAAGTAAAGGGGGCTGATGTCATTCTTGTATGTGGAGAACATTGCCACAAGGCCGCTCAGTCACTTTCAGTCTGCGGTCAGATCTTATGAACACCACCATGATTGATATTGCTCTTTAGTAAAATGAACTCAATCAAATATTTCAATTAAATACATATTTGATTTAGAGTAGAATTCAGTTTCCAGGAAAAATAAAAATAAAACACAATTTCCTTGTATTTTTAAACAAATGTAAATGTGAACCCACTAACTAAGAAAACACTCAGAAAACAGTCAACATTGAGAACTATTGATTTAACATGGCTAATGGATCACAGAGTCTGGGGTTAGCAATGCTTATTTGGTTTTCCAAGAGTGGCTTATGTCAGCAGTGCTAGCATCATCAGTCTCCTTCGTGCATGTTAATTTCCTCATGCCTGTGCTGGTTATGCATAACTGCGGTTGAGTGGTTACACATCAATTTTTAACCAGACCTACCCTACATTGAACTCTATCTCCATTTTCTAGACCAAAATACTGACAAACTGCATCGCAATACACTGTCATTTGTGCTTGATTACATCAGGGTAGCAGCTCATGGTAGTATAATGGCCATTCACTGGAGCTACAGCCCCAGCTAGTGGCAGATGGCTGCATTACAGTTTAGACACAGTATATGACTTGGATTTCAGGCAAACAATAATATAATGAATAGTAATTATTTGTTTTACTAATTAATAATTATGGTGCCGACTAGTAAGGGGGACGACATTTATTTGACTGAACGTGCACATTCCTGATATTATTATCATGATATTATTTGACACAAATCTTGATAAAATCGACCATAGAGTCTCTGACCTTAGACCAGTGGTTATACCGGTTTTCATTTCCACCCAATGGTTTAGTAAAACTTGAAACAGGTATGTTCTTATTAGACCTTTGAAAAACAAAACAAAACAAAACAAAAAAAAACAATGCAATTATGTTAAATATGATAATAACCTGTATTTAGTGTTTACTGGCCATTGACTCATTAAAAAAGTATCACTATCTTTGCCCTTGATCCCCTGAGAGAAGAATTACCAGATATTTAAGCATCTTTTTTTGCAATGGAAAAAATCTGTCCACAATCTTGCAGATCTACAGTATCTATGTTTATCCATTTCTCAATGGGCTACAGGCACAACAAAACGCACTCTAATACAAACATACACAGACATATCCACACACTGCACACGGCCATCCAATAAGTTCTTATCTGGATCTGAGTGGCTACACACAGTAAAACCTCTGTTGTGCTGAAACACCAGGTTTCATATCACGTGTATCATCAGCCTGAAGCCTGCCTGTGTGTGTGTGTGTGTGTGTGTGTGTGTGTGTGTGTGTGTGTGTGTGTGTGTGTGTGTGTGTGTGTGTGTGTGTGTGTGTGTGTGAGAAGACCTCAGCCATGAGCATCCATCCAGAATGCTTATCTAGTAAATCCAACAGCTTGACCGCTTTTTGCTGTGACAGCAACACACAGACACCTTTTTTTGTCTCACACACACACACACACATACACACCTTTGCCCTGTGCAAACATGCCAGTGTATCGACTGTGCCATCAGCAGCTCACATCAGGCCACATTGCAATGCTAAGAAGTCTCAACTACACTCTTTGTGTTTGTGTGTATAACAGTCAGTACACATACAGATGTTGTTTATTTGTTTTTTGATTTATGCATTAATACTCCTTTTTTTGCTTCCTCTGTCCTTTCTCTATTTTCCTTTTTCTCCTTGTGTCTGTCTTCTCCATCTCTCTCCATCCTTCTCTCCTCTATCCATTCGGATTAGATTAGCATTGTGTTTTCTGCTGTATTAACTTGCCTAAGCCTGTCATCAGCCCATGGTATACACAAGTACCCATACACAGTCTCAATTTATTCCCCATAATGGAGAACTAAGTGCATATTGTGTACTCTACTTTAATACAGACACTGAGAGCAGGTGAGTGAGGCCTGTGTGTGGGTTTACTTGTAAAACCTGTCAATCTTAAGTATCACTCAAACGATACACCTACAGAAGTTTCACAGTGATTTAAGATAAAAGGTAATGGTGTAATAAGGGCAGAGAAAGACAAGAGTGCAGCAGATAAATATCACTGGATTTATTTGGAAGGTGAGATTATTGTTACACGAAAAAGGATTACATCTCTCCGCTTCCTTTGAGTGCCACTCGGGTAACAAACATCTCATTGCTCCTTTCTTTAAGTGTTCAAACCTATAACAAACGACATAAATAAAAGAGCATATTACTAATAAACCACACTGAATACGATAAGGACATATTTTGAGAGCTCCAACCTAACAACAACGATTATGTCATAATGAAAAATCTGTGTTTTTTCAACATGAGTTTTTTCCCTGCATGTTACAGAGAAACGGGTTTAATTCTTGTTAATCCACCATTTAACCCAGATGCTGACAGACACATGCAAACAGAATACTAATTAGCAGGATTGTTTTTTTATGCATGCAAACCAGTTAGTGTATTTCAGGAGTAATTATTAGTTAAAATGTATTTAATGAATGTTGCATATTTGAGTGATGCAGTCCTTTTTTTCCTGGCGGTGTTGGTTTCTATTCCTGAGCTGGCTAAAAAATGTCTATTCAATAATTTTCTCATTGACAAAACAGTGCTGTCCCTGGCCAGTATGACATTTCCCAAAATGTCAAATACTTCTAGGTAAACATTCAAACAACTTAACATTATCCCTCTAGTGTTTGGATTCTGTTAATATTTTACCATGCTAGTAGAATCTTATATGAAAGGAATCATCAGGAAGATGTTAAAATAATGTCCATTCAGTTAAGTCTTCATTTCACTAACAGTGTATTCTTACTTATCAATCCAGGAGTTCTTTCATTATGAGGAAAATTATGACATCAATTTAACAGAAAACCAATCTTTCTGAATTTATAACACAAGCGCTTTGCCATCAGAGAGAGAGAGACATGGATTAAAAGAGCAACGCCTGAGGACTGTTGCTAAAACACTTGTGTCCAAGTTGTCAACATTTGAATCCCAGCTTTATCTTATATTCGGCCTGTTGACAGATATCGGCCTACTGGTGTCAGTAGCCCAGATTCATCTGTATTTTATTGCATCTTATCTTTGTCTGTATCGCATCAATTTAATCTTAGTGACAAGCTAATACACCTGACTGCTGATTTTTTTTATTGGGCAAAAGAAGTCTCCTGATGGATAAATTACAGTGTTACACTGTCTTTGTGAAAGATCGGCATATTGGATTTTGTGCAATGTGTTTCCATGACATTTCAAGAAGAGGATTAATAGTTAACAGACATAAAATCTCAAAAAAGACTCAAGAAATAACAAAGCAAAAACATCAAATCTGGCAGATAGATCATTTTGAACATTTGTTCAAAACATTTGTATCTCTATTTCGATATTGTGTTATATAAAGACCACACATTTAAGAAAAACAACCATATTCTATTTTTGTCTCTATAGCAAATCTACTGATTTGTGAGTGACAGGTCCAGTGAATCATTTTCCAACCATAAACACTGGCCTGAATCCAATGAATTATTAAGTGAAATCTTGCAAAGATAATTGCAGAAAGATGCAAACTCAAAAAAAGCCTGCAGTAGAATTTCACCTGCATTTTTAAACAACATAATTTGTGAATCCATCCGTAGTTTGTGTTATAACCTGCACCATGTGAGTCCTATAGATTCCTTCCAGTCCTATAAATTCTCATATAAATTCAGTTAATCCAAGCAGCACAACAGCAGTGAAGTCGACATTAGCATGCAGTGTCATGCACTTTCTGTTTTCCCTGTCTTTCCCTCTCTCTCTCAGTGCATCTCTTCTTCCCACCTCTCACTGAATTCCACCTGACTTTTGAAGTGCACTGTGAGGCGGAGATGCAGCGAGTGAGACGGACAGCCAAAGAGAGTGAAACAGACAGTTTGGCCATTTTCCGGCCCGTTTTTGAAGCACTACAGCAATTTATATATCTCAAAGGGCCTTTATGAGCAACATAATTGAGAATATCAAGAAAAATGGACCCAACATATTTACGCTCCCACCTTTTCTCCTGGGAAGAAGAGCAAAGTGAAGTGAAGTGAAGGGGGAGGAGGAGGGCAGAAGAAGCTTGCAGTTCCAATAGCACTTAGGTCTAAGGAAGTATTCTAGATAGGTTTCTTAAACTACCCACTTCTGAAATTACCTTCAACAGGGGCAGGAGAGTCACAGCTACACCATCTGACACACTAAGAACTTTATTGGTAGGAATAGTGGCAGTATACTTAGATGAGCATGTCATGAGCATCAGCCTTTTGGGAAAAGGTGTGTGTGTGTGTAGATGAGAGGGAGTGAGAGAGAGAGAGAGAGAGAGAGAGAGAGAGAATGCCCTCAGGCTGTGAACAGCACACTTACCTTTCCACAGCAATGATACACCGATACTTTGTATCCCCAAATGATGATCATCACACACACACAGAGTCGCCTCGCTCTCTCTTGTTCCCTCTCAGTGTCAGTTTCTATACTCAGTTCCCCCACGTTAACAGCTACGGTCCTCTTCAAAAGAGCTCTAAAACCGGAGAGGACAGACCAAATGTGCCTGCTGTCAGGAAAGGCTAGAGTGCCTGAGCAATGTCTAGATGCTTGCATGTATATTTTTGTGAGCTTGCATGTTTTATTTTGAAGGTTGATGTTGAAAGGATGTTACACAGAGCTGCTATGTGAGCATTGTGCTGCATAACCGATAGAAGGGGTTTGGGTGAAAGTGGAATTTCTGTAACATACGTGCTAGAACAGACTGTGAAGGACCATGTAATTGGTAGGAACATCAAAATTAGGTTATAATTACAGAAAACAGTGCATTAAGAAGTAAATTAGATACCAGATTTGTATAATTTGTTGCATTTATTAAGGTCCCATAGTGGTATTCTTAGCTGACCTTCAAATAGTCTTCAAGAGGTTATCAAATTAGTCACAATAACCATCATAAATTCAGTCCAAGCAGAGGATCTGCAGCCTCTCAGTTTCTAACCTCATTGTCTATGCAATTATCCGAGTGGGCAGGGATGCTATGACAAGGTGCTGCACCGATGAACTGCCTAAAAGTTATCTGAGGGGTGAGGGTGCAGACCAGTGCAAACAGATGTATAGACGGAAAAACACCAAAACTAATAAGGCGAGCGCTCTATAAGAACACATGCCACTATGTGTTAAAACTCAGTTTTAACCATTGAATGGCCTGCACAGAGTGATTGTAGATAAACACAGCAGCATAAAATGGCTTAAAACACCTGATTTAAAATGTCTACTTCTGATATATAGAGAACAGATGAACAGAACACAGTCAGTGACATTTTTCAAGTGAAGCAACAGGCCAAATGCCTTTACATTCTGGTTTAAATTTCTTTAGTTTAAATTCTGCTCTGGGGAGAAGAAAAAAGTTTTGACTTTATGAAGGTTGACATCAGTGAGCAAAACATGGACACATACTGCACAGACTTACAAACACACACCACCACCAGCATGTCAAGTTCCTCTTGAGCAATGCTACTGTCACTGCTTGTACCCCAGAGCCAACCACTTTATGAGCATCAGCAGTTTGGAAGTAGGACTTCAGTCTGTGTGTGTGTGTCTGTGGTTGTGTGTGTGTGCACGCACTTGTACACATGAATGTTTCTCTGTGTGAGTGTGTTGGACAGCTAGCCAAATGAATCGGCAAAGCGAAGTCTCTCCCCTGGCTTCTACAGCAAGTCCTTTTTGAAAAATATTATCACCAAACTGAAACCTTAATATTCCAAATTTAACATGCAAAGACTAACACACACGCACACCAAGGTTTCTGAAAGGTCTTCAACAGAGAAATACATTCAGTTCTTAGACTTTAGTTTCAACAGATGATGTAGATAAGAAGGATAAGAAACAGACAAGGGGCAGGTGGGTGGAAGGAAGGAAGTAAATTGTTAAGTGAGTGGGAGGAAAATAGAAATTTTGCAGGCCATACTTCCAGAAAACACAGAGTGGACCAAAGGGTACTGATTTATTATGTGTTTTCAATTCATTAGACTTAATGCTCATATTGAATTTACATCGAAAACAGCTTATTTTTGGCAAAAGTTGTTCACATTGAATGCTTGGTCGAAAACCACTGTTTAAAACACTTATGATTAATTGCCAGGTTAATGGTACAAAGAGAAGAGGGTATCCATTTGTACATGGGGGCAGAGGGGAGCAAGATTTCTATCTGCTCAAAGACACCCATACATACATATAGATAAAAGGACAGGTAGCTAAGCTAATGCTACATCTCAGCAAACCAATGCCACGATTTGATATGAAGCTACTGTGAGGAGTTTCTATTTGGCTCTAAAAAATATTAATATATAACTTGGTATTTATACCATAATTAGTGTGTCAGAAAATCAACTAAACTACACAGAACCAGTGGACAGCTTTATTCACACAGAGCATTACCTTGACAGCAGCACCACATCTGTATCGTAACAGAACAGCTCGATCCAGTGATTATGTTTGACATGCTTTAATCCGACATTAATGATTTTGCATTACAGCATTTTTGTTGCTTCTGCCGTTTCTAAATTAGTTGAAGTAGCCATATTTTGTAAACTACAGAACTCTAAATCTTGTGCATAATGAGCTCAGCTCTATCTCTTTTTCTCAGTGCATTGATCCATGCAAGGCATCTTTGATCATTGTCAGGAAATGGAAACATTCTTATTTTGGAGCTTGCATTCAGCTTATGAATAATAATACGGCTGTTTGTTCTCAAGGATTATCAGTCATCTCCTAGCAACATGTGCACATAAGGATGACACCGTGTGTTTACTTTCATACTGTATAATATCATTTGAAGTGAGTGCATTCATACTTGTACATTTGTCACTTGTTTGTCATCCATCACTTTTACTCTACTGGTTTGCTTATCATATGATTTCATATGGGCTTCTTTCTGGATTCCATTGGCCTTTCAGTGGTCATTGTTATTAAAGCAGCACCAAACATTTATTGCCCTGCACATCACTTAAAAGGTATTCTGTCACCAACTTTAAGTGAGAAATGTTGACCTCCTTACATAGTTGGAGACATGACTATCACATACCTATAGAAGTTGCATAGAGTATTTCCAGTTTATCAAAAGGGGCTCTCTGCTTTTGAAAGTCACTGGGCTAAATTCTAGGACTTAAAAGCCTCATCATCCTTTCATCACTGGATGTCTACCTTAAAGCTGCTGTTGGTGGTCATAGAGTCAACATCTGTTCAGAGAGAGGGACTTCGAATGTCAAAACTATTCCTCCCAACCAGATTCCCTCTTAGCCCCCAATCAGAGGACATAGTAGGGGCCGCCCCTTAACCAATCAGGACAGAGGATTGGATATTAGCTAAGATTGGTCCGTCATAACGGGAACAAGGGGAATAATAACACTGCTTGCAAATGCAAAAATTTACAAAGGCATTGGGAAATGAAGAGATTTCACAATAGTTTCAAATTACTCGACTTACCGATGAGTACTGATGGGCGTTATGACCTTTTCTCCAAACCCAGTTGAAAAAAAGTAACATTTTTTACACCAGTCCTACCAACAGTAGCTTTAATGTAAGTGAATACAATGGGAGCTTTTCAAAACTGATGTTTTGGTCTATAAAATATTAATAAACAGCATAGATCAGTTGGTTTCTTTCAGTTGAATTACCTCAATGAGACTTAAGACCTGTGGGGCTTGATTAAATCTTGGTCTTGTTAAGCTTGTTAATGAAGTCCTAAAGTCACATTTTTTTTCTTATTGGAGTGCATGCTTTTGGATGATTCTGTTTCTCTTAACTTTGGTTTACACACAACGTAACAATCAGGGTAAAGGTTAGTTCACCAATGGGTTAAATTATGTGTGCATGTTGTGTTTGCATACTGTGACATTACTGCTGGGTGAAGGGAGGACACTTTGATGTCCATCAGTGTGGTGGACTGTGGTTCAGAGGTGAAATTAGATAAAAGTTTCAACCAGAGAAGACCATGACAATCTGCTTTTAGAACTTGATTCTGAAATATTTTATCAGGATTTCGTGTCGTAGTACCATGACATTACTTCAAATATTTGTCAATCCAAAGTGATAGCTTATCACTTTCATTTTGAAACACCATGACAGATGGAACTGTTCCCAAATAAGCATTCTTTTCAAGGGAGAACATGAGTTGTACATATTCACTCTGACACAAACTTTTAGGTGGCATTAAACATCTGTACTAAAATATACATTGAATCTTGAGTTATTTTAGCCCATCCCTCATTAGTGTGTACTTGAAACGAATCAGTAGATTGTCATTTATTCAGTGAGTATTGATTGGGTTTGAATGAACGTCACTTATGAAGCACTTTCAAATCTTCTTTCCCTGTCCAACTCTTTCCACTTGTCCCACATTCAACCATTCACACATATTTATACCCCAAAGGTGGAGGCGGCCACAAAAGGTACCTTTCCCGTCATCTTTTAATCTAATTAATTCACACACACTTGCACACCTCATGGCTGTGCAGTGTCTTGTTCAGTGACTTGCCCAAGGACACTTCAACATTTGGTCTAAAGGGATCTAAGTGCCATCCTTCTGATTAGCAAACGTCTCCCTGTACTTTGCCACAGCTGCCACTAATGGCACACATGTGGACACTTGGGGGTTAGTGCCCGTCAACTATGGTTGATCATGAATGCTTCTTTTACCACTGGCAGTGTCATGCCTTGTAAAGTACCACTAGAGAAATAATAGTATGTTAAGTACCATTTGAGGTGTGTAGACAGTATAAAAGGTTTTTTCTTTTAAGGATGCATTGTTTTAAAGGATATTTAATGTCGCTGTTATTATAACATTGGATAAAAGCCTGCAAGCCACACAAGGCTGGAGACACCATCACCTACTTTCTACTCACATGTATGCATCCATAGTATCACTGAACGACATTGGATTACTGACACTAGATTGCTGAATAGAAATGTTTGCAAACACACATCATCTGTTCGCTGTGCATGACACAGATGACCTTCCCCTTTAGAGCCGTACTGAGCCAGTTGCTGGTGCTTCTGCTGTGAGGGACGCCACATTAGTCAGCAGGCACGACACAGCTGGGAGCTGCATCGTCTCCTGCTCATTACACTTTGCTCTCTTGTATGCCATTAGCAGTCCCATTAACAGTCCCATTTTATCCATGGTTAGTGTGCATAAAGAGTTACCCAAATCTGTATACAACATCATTAAAGCTCATTCATTCATTGATCCTGCACCATACCCCTGTTAGTATCAGACTAACAGAGCCACTGTGGTCTTAGGTTGCAAACCAAAGAGCACATTATGTTAACCGAAGGGATAATTAATTTGTGTTTAAAAAAAAAAAAATCTAATCAGATAAGAGTTACAGTACTCTACTTTTTGTTTTCAGCACATGGCAAGGTAGTACATGCTGGTATACCAATTACTGTGCTTGCTTGTGACCCATTACATCTACCCATATGGCAATAAATAAGCATTATGTTCAATTCTTAAGTTATATCAACAAAAAATGATGCTTTTAGTTACACCTATGATTCTAGAGTTACTTAAAATTCCATACTTTTGTATATTCAAACAGTTTTTTAGGTCGATATGAATCAAGTAACTCTTACCAGTGTGGATGACTTTGATTATCCCGGATAAATGTGATAGCATTTGTACTTTTTCAGGAGTTCTAGTTTGGTTTTTGTCTCTGTTTCATTCAGGTCCTGTTTGTGTCAAACTGTTGTTTCAAGTGACAGTAAAATATTAGACTTATTTCCACATTCTAACTTGAGGACAACAGTTGCCACACATTTAGCAAGCACTGCAGCTCAGGTCCTCAATATACATTGCTCAAAAAAATAAAGGGAACACTTAAACAACCCATCCTAGATCATGATTAATGAAATATTCCAGTTTAAAATCTTTATTCATTACAAAGTGGAATGTGTTGAGAACCAAATAACATAAAAATAATCAATGGAAATCAAAAGCATTAACCCATGGAGGTCTGGATTCAGAATCATACTCAAAATCAAAGTGGAAAATCCAACTTCTGTGGAATTCATCAAGACAATTCAAAATGAGGCTCAGTAGTGTGTGTGGCCTCCACGTGCCTGTATACACTCCCTACAATGTCTGGGCATGCTCCTGATGAGACGACGGATGTTCTCCTGAGGGATCTCCTCCCAGACTACAGTCTATAACTGTCTATGGCTAGCAAATGGGTAATTAAAAGTCATGACAGGCTCCAAATACAAAGATAATTAAACAGATATGAAAAAAGAGTAGAAAAAAGAACAACGAAGAGAGAGCTGCTGCAACAAGCAGCCACCCGAGCGGCGCTAAGCAACAATATCCGTCATGATATATGTTGAAGTGAAATGTGCCAATTTAAAAGCACAGTGGTGGTGTTATTTTTCATCAGCGGCATGAAGACGCTGTGGGAGTTTAACAACAGTGCACCAAATGGGACAAAATAACCTGCAATTAAGGAATAAGGTTATTTCGATTGTTAATGCTGATAGCCCAAGGTATCATGCAAACCGCCTGAACAATGCTCAGCTCGCTTGTTATGTTACAGCCAACATTTGCTTGCCACTGCTACACAGCTGGAAAATTGCAGATCTTTCCAAGATATGGGCTTGTTTTGCAGAAGTTTGCAGCATTTCAACAGCTTTCTTTCTTAGGTCTTTTTTTAGCAATGAAGTAGAACTGGCAAAACTTTTTCAAGGTGAAAACAACAATGTTACAATGTTACAATGTCATTTAGCAGACGCTTTTATCCAAAGCGACGTACATACGAGAACAAGAACAACACAAGCAAAGATCTAGACAAGAGGAAACAAGATCAGTACGGGTAACAAAGTGCTTCAAGTCCATTTGGGTGCAGGTACTGCCAAGCAGTGTAAAGGCAATGCACAAAGTAAATAAGGTTTTTTTTGGGGGGGGGGGGGGGAAATAAGGATTATCTACAATGAAGCAACCAAACCATTTAAGACTTTCCGTTATCATCATCAACAATTAACATCACTAAACTAATGACCAAAGTACCAAGTGCTGGGTCACTCAAGAGCTGAACACAGATTCCCAGAGTAGAGCAGGAAAGTGCGAGTCAATTGTAGCTGGACGACATAGTCTGCCACTGGGGACTAGGGGTGAGCCCGACTAAGGATTTGCTTAGTCGAATCTGATTCATCAGATTTTGCCCATAGTCGACGAATAGTCGAAAGTTTGTTGTTTTTCCTAATTGACCCAAAGTCTGCATGATGGTGACCGCATGACAATATTACGCATAACCATTTACAATTAAGAGACTCGTAGCTTGAAGTTAAAGGGACAACAGAATATTATAAGTATAAAACTTAGATTTTTTAAATCTATATTGCAAAAAAAACGAGGTGATGAAGGAGAGAAAACTCAAATAAGGCCACTATCCTGTTAAACATGGAACAACGCTCCGTTGTAGAATAAGGAATCAGGACATATTTAAACAGTGTTCACACAGCGGAGAGCAGCGCTGCGGAGGCTATTTGTCCAACTTAAGGCTAAACATTTGTATAATGTTCAAAATCAAACCTGAACCAGCTTAAAGGGTTTTTAAATCTCTTAACAGTACCTTTTAAAACAGTCTTTCATTGCGTCTTTGTCCGCTTGAGTCTTTTCACATTGTACGCAAGGAAAACCATCGTGTTTAAGGGCAGAAGTGCGCTTCTTGCTTTGTTGACTGTAAATCCTGTCTTTGAGAATATCCTCTCTGATGGCGTGGAGGTGGATGGGATGCTGTGGATTGTTTTTGAGGCTTTGCGCAGCTTTGGGTATTCCTGCTCGTTCGTTTGGCCCCATACAGTTTTTGTGTGGTCCGGTAATCCTTGATCTCACAGCCCTCTTCATGAAGCTGCTCCTCATCTTCATTACTATTTTTTAGGATCAACTGAAGTTTTATTTCCTGACATTTTGAGCTGCTATGAACGTAGAAAGATTTAAAGGCCAGCAGAGGTACGTCTGCTCCACAGCTCCCGTTAAATGGGAGAGTCCACCTTTAATTACCAGGGGAGATTTAATTACCACTTTAAGGAGATTTAACACTTGAAGAGCTTTTCTCAGAATTACATTAAATAAGTTTATATTTATATAAAAAATAGGCTAAATGAGACACTATTTTTACGGGAAACAGGAAAATTATGTAAAATTAGACATGGAGCACCCCCATGGTTTGAATGGAATGATCCACGTTTCATATGCAAATATTCAACTATGAGATTGGCAGTCGACTAAGGCTCGTTAGAACGAATCGTCGAATATTCGACTATTTGGGGTCACCCCTACTGGGGACAACAGTGGAGAACAGTCTAGCTAAGTACATAGTGCTTCTTAACGAGCTGGGTCTTTAGCTGTCTTTTGAAAGTAGAGAGGGACTCTGCAGATCGAATGGAGTTGGACAATTCATTCCACCATTTTGGGGCAACAGAAGAGAAGAGTCGAGCTAGTGATTTTGAGGCCTTGTGTGCTGGAAGCACTAGGCGCTTTTCAGAGGCTGAGCGTAGCAGGCGAGAAGGGCAGTAGACCTGGATGAGGAGTTCCAGGTAAACTGGAGCGGTTTTGGTGACTGCTTTGTAAGTGATGATTAAAGTTTTGTATCTGATGCGAGCTGCAACTGGAAGCCAGTGTAGCGAAATGAGCAGGGGAGTGACATGAGCTGTCTTAGGCTGGTTGAAGACCAGACGTGCTGCTGCGTTCTGGATCATTTGCAGAGGTTTAACTGTGCATGCAGGGAGGCCTGCCAGTAGAGAGTTGCAGTAGTCAATGCGTGACATTACAAGAGCCTGAACCAGAAGGTGTGTTGCGTGTTCTGTCAGGTAGGGTCTGATCCTCTTGATGTTTTAGAAGGAAAAACGGCAGGACCGAGCAATCGAGGCAACATGAACCTTGAAGGTTAGCTGGTCATCGATCATGACACCCAGATTTCGGGCAGACTTAGTGGGCATGAGGTTTTGAGATCCAAACTGGATATTGATCTGTGGGTCCATAGTGGGACTGGCTGGAATGATAATAAGCTCAGTCTTGGATAGGTTGAGCTGTAGGTGACGTTCCCTCATCCATTTAGAAATGTCAGCAAGGCAGGATGAGATCCGAGCTGAGACAGTTGTGTCGTCATGTGGAAAAGACAGGAAAAGCTGTGTATCATCTGCATAGCAGTGATAGGAAAAGCCATGGGAGCAGATCACTGCACCAAGTGATGTGGTGTATATTGAGAATAGGAGGGGACCAAGCACTGACCCTTGAGGTACCCCTGTTGATAAGCCATGCATATGGGACACTTCTCCTCTCCATGATACTCTAAAAGATTTTCCTGTGAGGTAGGACTTGAACCACTGGAGGGCAGACCCTGAGATATCAAGTGAGGAGTGTGTAGAGAGGAGGATTTGTTGGTTTACTGTGTCAAAAGCAGCAGACGGATCCAGCAGCAAGAGAACTGAGGACTGACCTGCTGCTATAAAAAAAACACCACATCTATAGGTTATGATTGACAAACTCACTAAGACACACGCTTGTGTAAACATGCTTTTCTCAGTACATTCTGCCCTTTCTAGGAGTTCAGGGATGCATCGTCATATATCTTTATTTCTTAAGCTTCAAGCTTCAAAAAGAAAAGTAGAGCAAAACATTCCATGTCCATGAAGTGTACACATGTGGATTGCATTAGCCTTCCTATTTTCGTTCTCTCTTTGCATGGTTGACATTGCAAAGTAAAACATTTCACCTGCAGCTAAAATTTGAAATAAATAAAGGAGGATTTTAACCACAAGAGGCCAGATAATACAGCAAACAAGTCAGACTGGAGTTTCACTGAAGCAATCTCCTTTGGAAATCCCTTGATACAAAGTAGGAGGAAGTCAAATTTTATTCTCATCTTTGCTGTCACTGATTAAGAGAAACTGTGAATGGCTTACACTGCCGGCAACAATGCCCCTCAGGTCTCAATATTAGTTTCAAATAGATGCCAGGGGATTGTCTCTATTCCTCCCTCACCTCCTGTCATTCTCTCAATCTCTTTGGTCTGATGTAAGGTACAAAGTGGGGCTATTATCTGTCTGGAGCTCATTTTCGGGTTCCCACACTCTGCCACTGTGGCCGATCAACATCTGATGGGATAGGCAGTGTCGGAGCCCTAATCCTAATGATCTTCCTGCTAAGGGAAAGTGAGTGACGAGCAGAATTAAGAAAAAAGACAAACAAGCATATAGTCTATAGACTGCCGGTCCATCGAAAAAAGAAAAAAAGCAGGACAGACAGAGAAAAGGAAGAGCACATCAGAGTGAGTGAGGGAATAAGGCTGCGAAAAGGAAGCCAGTGAGTAAGCAGTGGGATTGTCGTGGTAAGCTGTTGAATCAGCCTGTCACCATCACTCAGCCTGCCCTCATCTGCCCTACAAAGCTTTGCAGTCACTCTAATTGATGCCTGCTCCATCTGATGCCTTTGTATTCATGGCTGCTTTAAACATGGGCACCATGCCTGCACTTGCTGGTTCAAATAGTCCAAAGTGCATCATGATGCATGCATTCACAGGGTTGTGAAGCCTCCGCTCTTCATTTAATTTAGCACTCACTGCCTCTTAGTGACACAGAGAGACTGCAGAGAATGTGTTTTAATGAAAGTGCAAAAATGCTGTAAAGCTGCAAAGCCATATGGGTATCACTGCACACACATTCATGTTAGCATGGGCGGGCACACAATATGATTGCTAATGGCTGTGTTAAATGACAGTCTTTTATAGTGCTTACAATGTGTTAGTCCTATATTTCCTTCGTCCGTGGACATTTTTTTATTAACTTTTCCTCAAATCTGAACCATGGGATCCTCCTGTAAACAATCACTGCTAGAATTCAAGCTGCGTCACTCCCTCCTCTCCCTGTCAGTTACCAATTCTCATCCCTTTCTTTCTCCCAAGCTCTCTTTCAGACAGCCTTTTTTTTTTTACTCTTTCTCCCTTTTGTCTCCATTTCTGCCTCTGATAGCTTTTTCTTTCTCATTGTCTCTCTGTCTCCCCCACTTCTCCTCCCGTAGAACCTATTCTTTGTCTCTGGCTTAGTCTCCCAATCTATGTCCTCTATTTTCATCACCCTCTCCATCTGAGCAGTTACTTTGTCAAGCTCACGTTGATGGAGTGACGCAGAGAAGTGAGTTAGACCTCAGGTCAGGGATTGTTTGCCATGAACATTGACATAGATACTGAACAGAGGTCTTATGATCAAACGGGAAATGGAGATACTTAAGAGAGAACCTTTTCTCCTCTTCTGTTCAAGGTTAACCCCATGGGAGATACAATCCATCGGGTTCATGCAGGTACCTCTGAATAATGACCTCCAAACTTGATGGTGCCTCTTAAAGTATTGAGGACTCAAACCTTGCAACTAGACAATTTCTAAAGACAGTTAGACAGTTTAAAATAGTTGATTGAAGAAAAAAGGATGTGGTTTTTCATCAGAAAACCAGACATAGACATGTTCAGGACAATATTACAGAGATAAGAGACATCACACCAAAAATTAAACGCAAACTTGAAGTTCCCCACTGGAGCTTTAAGCAAACTAGGTCAAAAGACATGCGTAAATGATACCTGGTTAATGTTTCTCTTGCTATTAATTAGTCTGTTTGAAACATATTAGCAACGTTGTTTCAGATAATAGACTGAATATAAAGAATTCATCTACAACAATAGATTCAAACAACAAAGTTTTAACTTACAACATAATGGCAACAACATGACTTTTGTTTCAGTAGTGTCATCTCACATCATTCATTTGTCAAATATACTGCTTGACTTAAAACAAACCTAAGTCAGTATCTTCTCCATTCCCCCTCAGGTTGTGTTATATCATCAGTACAAAAGCACATGATGGTTGTAGGGTGGGAACAGATGGTCCGGTTTGTTCTTCATAGCGTTCTTTGTTGTTTTCCACTTTGATGTTTTCTCAGTTTGTGATTCTTCTCCTGTCTGTATTGCCTCAAAATATTATCTGCATCTGATGACAAAAGCATGTTTATCCTGTGTGATTGATTGTGTGTAAATGAAACCCTGAAAGTGATGCCTCCTTGATAAGTGATCACAAAATGTGACAGAGAGGAAGATAAGAAACAAGGATTTGCCATGAAATGGTGAGTTACTGCAGGGTGACATTGAAAATGAACTGAGGTGAGAAAAGTCAATACAGAAGGCTGATTAAAACCAAGAAAATACTTTTTGATTCCTTCTTTGTAAACACAAAAAGAAGAGCATTTTCTTAATGTGAAAAAATAAGTTTGACGTGTAATTCCATTTATAACCAATTTTTAAACCATTAATGTGTTGGTAGCTAGAGGAATATGTAGGGTTACAGTTGAAAGAGGCAGATGCTAGACTTCAGAGATATGCAGTACTAGTATACCTTCAGCTTCAAGATCAGTCAGAATATTTCAATCGTATATCAAGTTTTGAGTTTGTTTCCGGTTTCCTGCCTAAGCAGCGATGGGCGATTCCATGGATACTACGTCCATATTTTATACAGTCTATGTTCCTGCTCCATCATGATGCGGTATTAAATGATACAATTGAATAGGGTAGAATACAATACAATGTAATGTGATACCAAATGGCATGATACAGTACATTACAATACAATATGGTATTTTGGGATACATTACAAGGTGGTATGATGCGATATGATATAATATGATATTATACAATATGATGCAGTACATAGAGTATGATATGGTACAATACATTACACTGATAACACTTTCATGATCTCCTATGGGAAATTTGACTTGGACTCAAATGCTGCAAAATTTTAATTGTCCTTGATGTGACTGGATTACGTCCACAGGGATAAAGAATTGCAGAGATCCAAAACAAACCCCTTAAACTACTTGAAAAAAACTCTAAGAACAGATGGTTGTATTCATATTGTTCCTAGTATTTGACAGCCCCAGCCTGTCGCTAATAAGATGCTAGGACACCCTACAAAAAAAAAAAAAAAAAAATGAGACACAAAATCTCATTGGGTCACACTCCGGAACATCTGAAGTAGAACACTGAAAAAGCAGAGGAAGTGCCCCCACTAAACCTTCAAAGTGGCTAATTTGGGGTATTTGGTTTCAAAAATGGTTTATCTAACAAGCTCCATTTCCTCTTGCATAGGAAATCATAACTGAGCATGAAATCCATTATAGATTACAATGGTGCTCTGTTATGAGGGTGGCAGCAGCTGTGCATGTTTTCTGTGATGTTTTCAGCTTTAAGATAACTCACTGAAAATGAATTGGAGATGATTGATGACATTTCCCTGAACTTTCAAATGGGCTTAGTGTGGGAATATATTATGCCAGCAGAATATGTCATGCAAATTATACTTGGCTAAATTAAAGCTTATGCTGCATAAATATGACAACCTTGTTGGCTAAATATTTGTTAACTGACAGCATCCTCTTTCTCACTTCCAAAGTAATGTATGAAAACATTCATAATTCAGCTTTTATTTTGACTAACACTTTTCAATAGATGACTGCACAATGAACCCCAGTTATATAAACTTCCATGCAACACTGAGAAAAAAACATATTTGAAATAACATGAAAAAATAATATTTTGAGCTTGAACGGAGTGAATACCCCCTCCCTCGGAGCTCCTCCAAAACAACGCCCCCCCGCTCACATGCACGAGCGCCACTGACTTACGACCATATGATGGTGACCATAGACTGTAGATGGTGACTGATTCAAAACTGCTCCTCACCAAAACATTATCATTGTGAAAGTTCAAAACACAAACAAACATGGCTGCTGTTAGTACTCACAACTGTCATGCTAGCATTATCTAGTTGTACCGGTGACACGATATCAGGAGAAAAGTTATAACACATATAATACTGTAACAGCTCTACTGTTTGTTAAACGTGTTCAGTGTAGATGTTCTTAATTCCTACAGTGTTGACAGTCAGTGAAGGCATCAGGAGAGGTGTAGAGTGTGCGAGCTTGAGCGAGGAGAGGAGAAGTTTTTCATTCATTCAAACATTGATTGTTGCTTTGTTGGTTGGCGTGATCACGGCCGACAGTGACCGGTTATTAAAGCTCAACGTGTTCACGAATCGGCTCGTCATCCCTACAGCGTCCAGAGAGACGCTACAATACATACATTTTCTGTAGGACTTACTAAATGTCATTAATTCTTCTGCTTGTCAGAGCCCCCGTGGTGAGAGTATTTTAGACTCTGATCCGGACTACAGTCCTGAGCAAAGCACCTCATCGGGTCAGAGGGGACAGGGCCGAGGTTGAGCGAGAGGGGCAGTAAATAGAGTCGGGGGAAGCAGAGGCAGGGGACTCGGAGTGCAAGCCGGGGAAATGTACGCACAGGAGGCGGGCAGAACGGCAGGACGGGATTTGAATGGTTTATAATTTTGGCACCCAAAAACGGTGATTGGTTGATGTTTTCCCAGGTTTACTCCAGCTGTAGATAGCAGCTTTTCTTCGCTCTTTTTTAGGAACACATGATGTATTGATTGCCATCTGGACATAAAGATCATTTTAACCAGTATAACAAAAAGTGTATCTAAATTTGACTACCAACCCCAGCTTTAAAACCACTGGCTCACTGATGTTAGCATAAAATGAATATAAAACCAATGAAGGTTACTTCTGATCATGGTATCAACTTTGTTAGGTATGGAACTCTTAACAATAATAATTTACTCTCTTTAGTGGTAGCCAATATAAAATATGAACATCTAACTAGTCCCCTATGACAATGCAAAATGCAAAGAAAAAAAATAAAGAAGAAAAAAATCCAGACGACTAATTTTTATCTGGTCCCAGCCTTTGGAAAGCTTAAAGAACTTGCTGTTTAACATTGTAAACCGCTGGTTAAATGCTCAGTTGTGGCATTGTTTTGCTGGCTGTTGAGGTGATCAACACTCTGTCATTAAAAGTGTATCATTCCACTGAGAACATAGACATATTCTATAACTTTTAAACAGGATTGAGAAAGAACATAAGAAGCAAGAGAGAAGGAATATTCAAGGCGAGAACCACAGCAAACAAAGCAGATTCATCCTCTAAATCGGTACAGTGTCAAGGCAAAAAGAAATCACCACTCCTTCCTCATAGGTCTCCAACAAACAAATGCTGCCAAGCACCTGCCAGGTCAATGCTCCAAACCAACTTATTACCCCTGAAAGGTACACAAGTTGTTTTTTTGGGGTATTTTTTTTACAAAAATCTGATACAACCTTTTAGTTTTCAAAGATAAAAACCTGGCATTGGACTTCAAAAAGAATAGACATCAGATAAAAGTACATAGATGTGTGTTTTATATTTGGTAGCATTTCCATTGAGATGAATGAGATGTAACAGCCGCAGAAGAAACTCTCAAATGTCAGCCCAGCCCCTGTCCTGAGAAAGTGACCTGTAAGGAAAAACAGAGCCTAGACCAAAAGAAATCAAAGTGATTGATTTATTATGAGATAGAAATTTATTGTGTCTAACTGCATTTTAAAGCTTGAACTTAAACCGAACTTAAGAGCGGTATTCAATGGCATACTATTTTATTTATAACCTTTGTGAATTCGTGTGTGCAGAACAAGAGAGAAAAGAGAGATAAGAGAACGGTCGGGGTAAGCACGAAAGCATAAAAATACATTCAGGGAAGGGAGGCTTAGAGGTAAAAGTTGAATTTTAAGTGTGTTTGACTAACCAAATTGAGGCTGAGGTAGGTATGATTTATATTGAAACAAAGTGAGGCAGTATTTTGAGTGCATTGAGTCCTCTTCAATGGTAAAAGTCATTTTCCCCCTCACATTCAGCCACAATATACTGCCTGAAACATCTGTTATATTGTTTATAGAGTGGGCATATGTCTTCAAGGTGAAGCAATGAAATAGCACCAAAGTAAAGGCAATTTCTTCTCCAATCAATAGCAATGTCACCATTGATTGTCCAGCCTCCTTAGACCAACCAAAAAGTACCTGCCTTTTTCTCCTTTGCCTCAAAGACATTAGGGCTCACAACAGACTCAGTCTTTTAATGGATTGTTCTTTCATCCATGTTTGTCCATCATGACTCACTATCTCCACCATCTCCTCCCAAATTAACATTCCCAAGTGGAAAAGAATAAAATAGAAAACCTTGGGTAAACAAGACATTTTTTTGTGATAAACAAAGATTTAAAAAAACATTGCACAACAGGTGGATGTTCTTACCATTTTGGATGATTCATCCATTTAAAAACACATTTATTTTTATACTTATCACAAAGCCTGGGATAGATGTCAATTTATGCACAACTTCATCATTCTGTCAGCGCTAAATTCACTGTGACTTTTAGCATTTCAAAAATGCATTGAACTTTGTTGGGCACTTTTATGTGCGGTCCATCATCTTGATCTGTCGTTTTAGTGTTTGTGGGTATGAGAGAGGAGTAATGTACTCAGAGAAAGGCTATGAGTCAGTCTGAAGAGTATCCATCTTGACAAAGAGGAGAGAATAGGCAGATGATGCTATTGTGTAAGACAGCACTTTACAAATGATGGTTCAGTTTTAACAATTTTTCACAGGTTGTCCCCCTGGCAGTGTGCAAAATATGTATTTTGAATTCTTTTAAGTTAACAGTCTCCAATATGCATTTTGAACCCTGTCTTTGCACATCACTGTATTTAAGGAGTACAACTCATCTTCCAAATCAAGGTCCAATCTTTTCATAGATTACCCCTTTTCTCTGCTTTGTTTACCAGTTCAATTGTTCTCTCCTTTTTTTTTTCAACTGAAAATGGTTTCTAAAATGCATGAAGTAAATGGATATTATGCCTTTTCTTTTTCAAATTCAAAAGCTGCTGCACAAAACAGCCCCTAACGTCAAACTGCACTATTATTTTTCTAGTTTTTAAAGTCATTTAATGCAGGCGTATTATGTTTACTTCTTTTTGATACATAACTTGAATTACTATCATTGAATGACTTCAGAAATGACTTCTAAAAATGTTTTGGTAGAAGCTCCAACAACAACAGCACTTCTTCATTATTGGTTGTTGAATGCCGACAAATGTGCTGTTGCACATATCCATTAAAATGTTAATCAAGAGGCTCCTGTTTAGCTCAGGGGTTAAATTGCTTGCCCATGTAAAGAGGTTTTAGTCCTTGAAGCTGGCAGCCTGGGTTTGATTATGACCTCTGGCTTTTTACCACATGACATCAGTACCCTCTCTCTTTCTCTTCACAATGTCCTACTCTAACCACTGTCCTATGTCTCAACAGAGGCACAGAAACTATTAAACAAAGTTTAAAAAGTCTGTTAAAAGTTCAGATTAATATTTTCCTGTATAACATGGGGCACATAATGATGCTTTTGAAGACATCAATGAAATAAACATTTTTTCCCCACAGATATGCTGTGGAATGAAAGGCAATTGTGCAAAGACTAACCCTGATTTTTGGCCTCAATTCTCAACTGACCTTAACTGATGCACTCGGCTCTTTGCTGAAAGATTTATCTTCAAGGGACAATGTAGAGTTTACGCTCTAACAATACTTTAAACTCTCTCTTTTCACAAACTTTGTGAATTTTCAGCATTTTATTCTTATACATTTGAAATCAAGGCACTAAATATATTGCATCATTGCTTTGCTGCCGGCAATAAGATCCTCATACATACTTGAATCCAGACAAAACACTGAGTAGATTGCACACTTGTCACTTCAATTGTGTGCTGGGTTTTCAAACATAAACAACATATACTCATATCTTCACAGCAAATGCAAGTCTTGCAATATTGAATATCATCTATCAAGTCAAACGTAACCTACACATTGGGATGTGATATCAGAAAACAAACAGTGTGAGAAACGTTGCTTTTCACAGCACAAATGTACCTCAGACAACATACACAATTCAGATCAAATGCCCTGCAGACATACAGTAAGTAGCCTCATACCCACACAAAATATCCCCACATGAGTGAGCAAGTATGTGTTCACATGTTGTGAACACGGCTGTTCGCTGGGCTTTGAGAGCAATAATTGTGATGACTAACTATTGCTGCTACATGAGTGTTGTTGATTTTGTGGATGGTAGTAAACACTGAATTGTTTGATGCATTTTAAATGCAACATTCATGCAAGCACTGTAGCATCTGTCTGGACATCATTTCTGGTATAAACAGGCTGGTTCTCCAGTGAGACACTCCTGATTCAGGTGTGTGTGTGCATGTATTAAAAATCTATCTGTGTAATAGCAGGCCCCTGTTAGCTAGTTGTCTCCATATTAATTAACCTTTATAGACTGTCTGCCAGCTCTTCACTCTCTATCCTCAAACACACTCACACAAAGACACAGGCACACACACACTGCCGGTTCTTCACTCCTCCCTCTATCTTGACATTTAGCACTCTGATAGAGAGCTGTACTCAAGTGGCGAGGGCCCCTGAATGCAGATGTGTGGGTGTGTGCCGCAAAATTGTGCTGTAGTTTTGAGGACGCGGCTCCCGCACTAATACGATGACATTATTGATAAAGATGTATTGATGGATGGATGTTAGTGTATTTGCATGCTTGTGAGTTTGCATTTGTTAATGTTCAAGTGAGCGTTTCAGTAAGTTGCAGTGGTTGATTGCTCCCTGCAGACCTTTATGCAGCATCATTGGTACATAGATGTGTTGAAAAGAGACAGACCCTACCTGAGACAGAGAAGAGGTTATATAGAAGGTTGCATAGAACGAGATTGATCGAGACTTTATTAAAGGTGGGAAGGCTACAGGCAACGAAAGAAGAGCGTATGAAAGAAAGTAATATAGAGTGTAAAGAGATTGAGGGAAAGGTGAAAGAGGTCACAGAGTGGGAGGGCAGCAGTGAGAAATGAGTAAATGAACAGAGAGAGAGAGAGGCTGGTGAGCACAAAAATATAGGACAAAAGAAGCGTAAAGATGGAAACTAAAACATTAAAATAGATATGTAAGACAATAGATGAGACAGTCAGTATGGGAAATTATGTCAATTGTATAAACAAGATAAAACATCAGATTTAGACTGAGAAGCAAAGCGGATGCTTGTTCCATCAAATCTGAAATAAAATCTCTTAAAATGTCTGCATTTTATTCAGAGTGGGTTGTTTTGATCATCTCATCAGCTTTGAACTGTGTGTCTTGGCTTTTGGAGAGGATAAATATGTGTGGCATATTAAGTTCAGACTGACTGTTATACTAATATGCATCATACAACCTTGTTCAAATTTGCAGTAAGCCTATCAAGAGGCTGTTGAACTGAGTCATAGCTGATGCAACAGGCTCCTGAATCCAGCAGTTGGCAGAGCAAAGCTTGGCACCCCCGCCTCTGTTCTCTGAATTCTTCTGTTCGGCTCACAATCTCAGAAAGCCAGCAGATTGTAGATGAGGGTTCTCCTTAGTCTGTCTTGGTCGGGACAATCGTCAGCTGGCAGACGCTGAACATCCGATGTCCATGGTTCTTGTCTCCTGCTTCCAGATGCAGCGTACTCTTGGCTTCATCCCCCCCACACGGCTGTCCGCTCTCTTTGGGGATATGAAGCTGTCCTTAATCACGCCCTTTTCTGTTCATCCTAACAGACTATTAATACACCAGAGCAGCATCTTCACTGAGCAGATGATTGCCTTACAAGGCAAAACAGGTGTAATAACTAACTCCTGCCAAGTGAAAGAGGCACAGCTGTGCATACTTGCCCTGACTACTCCACTGAACATTTGAATCACATTTTGATTAGGGATGAATGCCAGAATTACTGCAGGGTAGGCCAAGGGGAAATGGATCTGTGTCCCAGAGTGTAGGCTGTGGCCTCTGGTAGGCTGTAAAGATGGGCCATGAGAGGTCACCGATGATTGAACCTTTTTCGGTTTACTATTTGCACTTATGTTGCTTTACAAATATGTGACTGGTTTATTTATTTATATATTCATACATTGTTGCTGCAGGCCAACTTTCATTTAAAATGTTTGTCTTTGTAGAATATAAATAGCTTCAGAAATATATTGTAGTCTCAATGGTTGATCAGGGATGTGCGAATAGAAGTGTGGGTTGTCCCATAAATTATATGTTGGTTTCAAAGCTGGCCAAGTTTTCAGATTGGCTGCCCTTAACACAATGGTTTCAACAGCAGTTGTCTCTTTCCAGAAAAATGTCATTATTTTATGTGTCAAAGGGTTAGTTGGAAACTCTTGTAACTATAAATGATTAATATGCATACCAATTTTTCCAATGAGAAGAATGTCTTTTACCTACCACAGTAGTTTCAAAAGATTACACATTTTGGGTGCAGGTTTAGTTCATCAGTTCAAACCCCATCTATAAGGCAAAGCCATAGTCCTGGTCCCGTGGTCCCATGGTTCTGATCCTCACCTTGGCTCTTTGCTGAATGTTGTCTACTATCTCTTCACACTTAAGGCTGATTTATACTTCTGCGACGAATTGACGGCATAGCCTGCGCCAGGGGTCCCGTACCTACGCAGGTGCCTACGCAAGTAGCTGACCTGCACCTCCTCAAAAATGTAACTACGCGTAGAATCGTCGCGGACCGCAAGCCCCATGATTGGTCCGCTCGGCGGCATTGTGTTTCCCACATTTACAGCACTTCCGGGATCCCTGCTCAATGGCCGCACATTGGCCGTGTAATTCATCTCCTCCTCTCTATTCTTCATGTAGTCATGTCTGTATGATAAACAGCAACATGTATCAGCTGTAGATTAACATAACACGCTCTGAATCGCTGTGGAAAAGTAAACAGAGATCGTAGCGGGGCAGGAAGCAGGCGATCGGCTATCAGAGGGACCACACTGCCCTCAAGCATTTCGGCGGAGAATTGCTGCGCGACACGGACACATGGACGCAGAAGTATGTAGTGCTCATGTCCGCATCATCCCCTGATGCGGAGGGGAAATGCAGAAGTATAAATCAGCCTTTAGAGCTCACCTACCAAACAAAGTCAAAACGACCCTAACTAACTTACATATTTAATGATGATTCTTCAACAAACTGTACCATCTCTTTTCTGTGGTTTTGTGACAGACATAGCTGTGTTTGAAATTCACCCTGTGTCGTTAAAAGGAGCTTGATGGTGAAAGGATCCACATAGTTATTTTTCACAATAAAGAGTCATTCTTTTTTGTGTTTCATAGATTTATCCACAGATCATGGATGTTTTTCAGAGGAGTTACAAAAGCTGTTATCTGAGTATTGAATGAAACAGCCACAAACATTTTTGTCAATACTTTCAGAGAGAGGTAATCATCACCACACTACTGACTGCTAATGGTTTGATTGGGCACTGGAGTATACTGGTGAATGTGTCAAACTGTGTGTGGTTACAGCTGGTGCATTGGTGAATTAAGAAACCCTTAAATGTCTGCCTGCATCTCTTTCCAGACAAACAGTACACTAAACAGTGAATCAGTTTAGAGGACGCAGGAAATTAGGCTTGGGGGAGAATGGGAAACAACTGGAGGGAAAACAGAGCTTGTTTCTAATCTTTGTCTTTAGTTCGGTGAAGTTAATTGCTTTACAATTATACCCCCACACAGAAGTTCTCAGTTGTTATGATGGATTTCCATCATTGTCATAATTATATGATATTTGTGGTCAGTGTCAATCTTACAGAGAAGAAGAGAAAAGCTGTCAGCCAGGTAATTTACGTGTATAATGTAACACAAGTGTAGTATTCTGCTTCTGTGGCACAGTGTGCTGATGTGTGATATCCAGTTAAGACATCCCACTGTCTGAGCAAAATAACCTTTTATAGAGCAAGTTTAATTTTCCATTAATGTTTCACTTCGACTTAACTTTAAATGCATCAATTTGATTTATTTGAGAGAAAAAATTAAGTTGCAAGGGTATATGTAGGGAGCTCCCCCATAACTTGATTTATATGGTGAGAATTTTCAGTCAAAGGGGGACTTTTTTTTTTCTGCTTCAGGCCCTGCCCAATATGTTTTAAATGAGCCAATTGTTGTATCTGTGTGCAGAAATAAGCTAATCCCTGTGCAGCTTTCCAAAAAACAGAAGAACCGTCAGACTGGTAATGACCTCCAGAGAGACTGCTAAGAAAAACTATGGATTACCACTGACCCTAACACGACCTCTCTCACGGTCCTGGTTGGCCCACTTTCTTTTTTAATTTATCCCTAAATTGTTCCAGCATTGGCACCATTTTTCACTTTCATCATCAATTCTTAATCTTCACCTCCTTTCAATGAGAGGTAAGAGAGAGAGAGAGAGAGAGAGAGAGAGAGAGAGAGAGAGAGAGAGAGAGAGAGAGAGAGAGAGAGAGAGAGAGAGAGAGAGAGAGAGAGAGAGAGAGAGAGAGAGAGAGAGAGAGAGAGAGAGAGAGAGAGAGAGAGAGACAGAGACAGAGAGACAGAGAGCAAGCAAGCCAAACAGTCGTGCCCCGGCATTAATTGGGCAAACAATTACCCTGTTTCTACCAGCCAGTCGTAATCTGGCCCTTTTGGCTAGCCTGCATTCGATTGGCTGGATGTGCTCGCACGGTGCCCTGAGTGCTTCACGGTTTGATGATCACCTTTAATTTCTTTCTATCTGTCCTGCATCATTTTCCTCCTATAAGCTCTTTTCTTTCTATCTCTTCAGAGCAATTTAATGTTCTCCCTGCTCCCTGTCTCTCCCGTCTTTTTCTCTCTTTCTGTGAATTAGGCAGCCAATAAGGCATGACATGAGGCCAGGGGGAATTGTGGGTATTGGAGTTTATTAGCGGTCACAGTCTGAGACAGGGCAAATTAAATAGGCAGGCAGATTTTATACCAATGTCTTACTAAACCATGAGTATTTGTGTTTGACTGGCAGGTCCTTGAAATGAGTATTTTGTGTGCACATCAAGATAAATTGAAATAAAAGACAGACTTCGTGTCTCCTTTATTCAATTTTCTCTGCTATCTAGTGACATCATTTTGGCCACAGAGCAAGTATTGTGTGTCTCTTTCTAGCTAAGATTAACATGTTTTCTGACACACTAGAATATAATTGCAATAATTAACAATAATGAAAGCAATTCATTCGAAACTGAAGCAAGAAAAATGGCGGTTTAGGGTATTAACCTTTGCAAATTGGGGATGATTGCAGCTTAGTTCAATGAAATATTAGAAATCCATTTATTCCAAATTGAATTGAGCTGTTTGAGACGTTTAGAAATTTTGATGATGAAACAGGCCCCTAAGGACTACATTATATGAATGTAATAGCACACAACACAAATGGCAATGTGTGAGGAGGAGACTCACAAAGGAGAAAGGTAGGTGTCTGCCTTGTGAAACTAATTGGAGGCAATGAGGCAAGTCAGTCCAGAAAGAGAGATTGCTGGTGAAAGAAAAAGTTCCACTCTTGTGTTCTTTGAGAGTTTCGTTTTTTACTTCTCATGTTTGATCACCCATCAGCGGAGGTCTATACACATAAGCACACAGTAAAGGTTGTTAGGGTCTATCTACATCCTCTTCCACAATTATTTCACAAAGTGCTCCTACCTATTCATCTCCCCTTCTTCAACCTACTCCTTTCTTTCCTCTTCAGCTATCTTTGATACTTTCAACTTCCCCTTGGTCCTTTCATCATCATGTGTGACAGACTGTATTAACCCCAGCATCTCCTAATTGCTTTTTCTTCTATACGGTTGACCTCCAATTTCTATTCACTCATTGCTTGCTTACAATGATGACAGAGATCAACCTATACTTAAAATAAATTAGTACATTCACTATTGTGTTGTGAGGGTGGTGTGTATTTTCTATACATGAAATGCACAAGGAAAAAATATTTCAGAAACAACAATAGCTACATGGTGACACTGCACAGGAAAGGACATAAACATAAAAAATACACACATTCATGTTGGACCTTCAAGTCTCCTTATTATTCTCTAGTCTCTCTTTCCATCTCCTGGTCTGCAAATCACTTGTGCCATCTGAGACTGTAAACACATTTTTTTTCCCTTTAAGAATACCGAAAGTTAAAATTTCAAACACTTTCTCTCCGTTAAAGGAAGATGCAGCAGTAGAGCTGTAACTTGTACAGTGGCTAGCTGCTCTTTCTCACCAGGGAGCAGTAATACGGAACAACAGGAGGAATAAAAAACAATCAGACTTTATTTCAGTTCCTTGGTCCTGGCCTGGCATGATTTGCTGAAGTAATTGCTCTCCAAGGTCCTGGATAGAAGGATAAATCTCTTTCTCTTTCCCACACACATCCACACAGACACAAATCTAGCACAGCACCATACACATGCCCACAGACTCCAACAGATGTGCTGTAAAGCACTTCTGTGCACATATGTGTGCGCACATAGGCACACGTGACAAGTCAAACTCTTCACTCAATCAGCTAAAAGGGAAAGCATTTATACATAAAGTCAGAGGGGAACTGGAGGTTTTTAAATTCCAGGCTGTGCCTCCCTGCAAATGCAGCTTGTTGTAGTCAGCATATTTCAACATTACCGTGGTTCCTCATGCTCAATACATCCTTTATATGTTCATATTTTCTTTATTATTTTTCTTTAGCAGAGCAAGAGAGGATGGCAACATAAAGCAACCATATAATTTTTTGCAGGGTAGCAAAAAGGAAGTTTGAACACAAAGGCACTATACTGATACGCATAAAATAATACTGAGGTATCCTTAGGTATCACTGGGAAGAGTTGTTTATGGTGAAAAGGGCTTGTTCAGTGGAAGCTGGATACACACAGAGAGATAAACAAGCTGTCAAGTATGCAGACAAATAAAACTTGACTCCTGAAAAGTGAATGCACTCACTTGAGAAGTGCAACAGTGATAGTAATGGAATGAACACTCAACATAAAGAGAGGCAAGCAGGGGAGAGGGCACAGACTGAAAAATGATACAACATTTTGGAGATTTGCAGCTTTTAGTATTGTGCTGGTCTCAAGCCTCAATCACAACAAATCCTCTGCAGAGGGAATTTGTGAAAATTTAATTCAGATGCTACTAATAGGCAATTTCATCTTCACTTATCATTTGCAGCAACTGGATTTGACTGCCAAAGATCAGTTAGCTTGACTAAACATACAATTCTAAGTGGATATTTAAAAGACAAAAAACAACAGAGGGAGGTTAGGCATTGCACTTTTTAAAGATAAGGTGGACCATTATTGACTAAACCAAGCTGCAAAATGAAGCACAAAAATCTGTATTTCCTCAAGTGTCCACTTCAGGCTCGCTCCAAAATCCAGGTAGCCCTATTGACATACATATTAAAATGCCCACAATTAAACATGTTTACTGTCTGGTACAATAAACTGTTTTGGTCTGAAGAGCTCAGATTTTTTTTTATCCATACCCACTGCACAGGAAGTAGATTTGTTTTAGAACTCATCTGTTTCGATCATATCAAGACTAAGGATTAAGCATAGATCTGCATATCAAGGGTCTGACTTTTTGCCCCCTCTTTGGCTGCTTCTAGGTTGACTGAAAGTAAGGTTGAGTCTGCATTTCCAAAGTTGTGACCACCATCATTGGGCTTCAATAAGAATAGAATAGAGTAAATCTTTATTGTCCACCAGGTTGGACATTTGTCTTAAGCTCTTCCTTGGCACAGGCAAACCTGTCAGCAGGCCTGCATGCAAGCTGTGTACATGGAAGAGACCAAACATCCAAATTTCCCTTTTTTGAATTGTATTTTCACATGAAAAGCCACAGACTAATTCGTAACAGAGAAAACAAGAGAACAAAGAACAGTGATCTCATTACCGTAATCACAGGAATGACTATATTAATTTACGCTATGTAATTTAGGATATATGGTATTAGTGAGGAAAATAGAAAGCCTGTTGTTGGGTAGCTCCAAGTAACAGCTGGAGATGAGGCCATAATTGTTCATTTAAAACTGATTAAGAGAAATCAATATGGAACCTGCAGCTCTAAACAATCAATGCAGGGCCAGATTGGAAAATGATGCATTTTATTTGTTTATGTGTGAATGAGAGTGCCGGCGTGTGTGCCTGCTTCTGTTGTCTTTACATCGATTGCATCGATGAGCACGTGTGAAACTGTGGTTGCCTGGCTCCTCAGTACTGGAGGATTGTGTGCATTGTTGTGTTTAGGTATAGGCTAGTGTGGTATTGTACTTAAGCTTCCACGTTCTTTCTTTCTGACCACTTTTGCTTGTCCTCTCAATTCTTGTCTCAGTTGCTTTATCAATTATATTACTTTCCGGGTACACTGTTGAACACAAACACTCACACAAACAAACACACACACACACACACACACACACACACACACACACACACACACACACACACACACACATGTACGCACGCACGCACGCATGCATGCACTCACGCATGCACGCACACACACACACATCCACGCACAGGTTCTATTAGTATTCACATTCAACAACAGTTACCTAAACACACAATCATTGACATCCTGCTTCTCTCCTTGTGCCTGGAGAGGTATTAGCAGATCCCCATGGTGCACGTTCACACGCACACCCGCTCAAACACACAAGAACCAGTTTTTCTTTTTTATTTACGTCCCTTGCCAGCATTACAAGAGGTATTGACTGTGGAGTCTATCTGCTCGGGCTCACAGTTAATTGCATGAAGCCCATGTTCAAAGCTATTATTCACTTCTGCCATCCCTGGGATTACACACACATGCATACATGCATGCAAACACACACACAAATGCACAGACAGTCTGAGAAATAAGAAACTGAACACATTAAAAAAAAAAGTATGTCCTATATGTGCGGGATATGTAGTCAATATTAAACACCTACTGCAGGAGCATTCATTACTTTTCAACTATGCCTGTGTGTTCCTATAGTCCTTCTTTTAATGTTCGCCGTTGTACAGTGACCATTAATCATTCAGACCGTCACCCTCTCAGGCACACAAACACACACACACACAAAGCCACACACACACTAAATCTGATTTATTTTAGGAGGTTATTGCATTATACAGACAGGAATTAGCTTTTATATAATAGCAGGGAGAACATTGGCACACCTTGGCCATTGTCTCCATTGTTTCACAGAGACCCATAATCACAATCTGATTACCATTTATTCCCCTTTGTTTGTGTATGTGCTTGTGTGCCTACTTGAGTGTGAATTTTCATGTATATTTAAATGAGTTGGAGGGCTTCTGAGTTAGCCTCAGATATAGAGAGGTTGCAGGTGCTCTTGTGTGCGGCTGATTGTTCTTACCTCCATGTAATGGGATTGAATAAATCTGTATTCCTAAATTGTATGCATGTGCATATGCATGTTTATGTGTTTGTGTGTGCGTCTCCATCTGTACTGTTATTATGCAGATGAACAAGGGGGAAATATTGTATTCATGCATATGGACAGTCTAGACAGGCAGCCAAAGTCCAGTCAGACAGGTCGTGCTGACTGACAGAGAGGCAGACCCATGTTACTCATACTGAAGCATCTCTCTCTCTCTCTCTCTCTCTCTCTCTCTCTCTCTCTCTCTCTCTCTCTCTCTCTCTCTCTCTCTCTCTCTCTCTATCGCTTTGGCTGGCCTAAAAAATGAGAAGGTTTCGGTGCTGATAGGTTTGTCAGAATTGAATGAGGCAAGTATTTTAGTTTTTGCATAAAGCCTTGAGGGAACACAGTACTTTGAAAGTCAATAAATATTTCCTGCATTTATTTTTAGAGGCAACTCTTTACACTTTTACATTTTCTTTTACTGAAAATCGAACTTGTTTCCTTCAGGGCACAGAGGGAGATTGCTTTGTGGTAAAATAACAGTGCACTCCTCTTGCACCATTTTGTTCAATTACAGTCAGTGAATTGAATAAAACGACAATAGAAAATAAGTAGGACAGTTTTTATCTTGAGATTTATTTTACCGTATAGATGTACAAAAGTTAGTCACAAAAGATGCTTTCTTCTTAATTATATATTTATGAACAGATTTTTTTTTCTCAAGGGTCAAACTGTCAAAGCTACAACAGCCCTCTTTGACTTCCACTCTGATAAGTAGGGATGTACAAAATGCATCAGTTTGATACATTTCTAAAATAAATATAAACAATTTAATACCATAAAAACAGAGTTGCAAACAACAATGTTTTCCTGATGAAGTTCTAGCACCGAAACGTTGCCATTAAACTTTTATTTGCAAGTTGGACAGTGTGCAGGATTCTTGCAACTCAAATGTTTTGAGCTTCTTCTCACTTCTCTCCTACGCACCTGTCCTATAGAGTAAATGTGCGGAGCCTTTTCTTCACTTTTATACCATTAAAAACAACCAATAAAAGTTGCTTTCATTCTTAATAGGAAGCAGAATGTGATCCGCCGTGACATACAGAGAGGAAAAACAAGCGTAGCTTCAGCACACTGGCAAGATAGTAAAAATGGCGTTACAAGTGTGAATGTTTTCCACTGTTTCAGACACGATTGCACTCTGTAACCATACCATACCATAGTATTCTGAAAGGAGGAAGAAAAAGTCCTCAAATTTTACCACAGCAAATATTTTAAGTCACCTTAAAAATCAACATTGCAACAGCAACGCATTGAAGAAATATTAAGCAGCAGGAAAAAAAACTGTCTTGTATGATGTGAGCTCTACACACATTCACGCTCTGTTCCACAACAGTGTCATTGACTTTACTTGGACCATGGAAATATGGACTTCTGACATTTGTCCAGTCAGTGTGCTGAGTTTGACAGCCCAGTGGCTGGATGAAGACATGAAAAGACATAATTACATGCACAGGAGTGCTCCTGTTCACAGGAAGAAGAAGATCAAAAAATGGACAGTCAGAACTGTTCTTAGTTTTGTGTATTCACAAAAGTGAGTTGGGTTAGAATCGATAAGTACATAATACAAATATATACATACGTGATCACCAAATCTTAACCTTTCATGCCCTCTAGTCTAGATGGTGTAAATTACAAAATGTAACCATACTGATAAAAGCTCTCAAGAGCAGGTTATTATCTGTTATTGGTATTGGCTCAAAAAATCCATATTGTGCATCCCTACTGATGCAGTGTTTTCAATATATTGGAAGTGCAAGTACATTGATATTAGCTTGATTTAAGACCATTACTTGATCCCCTGCAATATTTCTTCAGTTTATTTTTGCAAATGTAAGTCCATTTGAAAACCGTCTTGTTTGACTAACTGCATTACCATCATGTTTTTGAATCTTATTAAAGAATCTACCCTCAGTGTTGAAAGACAAAACCAAAGAAAAGAAAGCTCACCGTTGAAATGGAAAAGAGCAAATACAGTTGAAACTTTTTCCACAGCCCAATATTAAACACTTAATTATTAAATTTGCATGATTGAAAGTGTTTTTGTTTTTAATTAACTATCATATAATGTGATCACCCTAGACTTTGACTGATGTGACTGTTGGCAGAGAAGGGTCTCAGCTGGTTTCCCAATATTTCAAGCAGTGTTTTTAAATTCCAGACTCGGCACAAATATGACATTTAATCACACGTCTTCTGAGAATACAGGAATCGGGTTGACGTGTGTTAAAGTGTGTATTTTAGTCTGTGTACATGTGTGAGGACATGTGTGCCTGTATGCATACCAAGTGCACAGGCAGCTCACACTGTGTTCACATGTGCGTTTATTTCTTGAGCCTGTAAAGTAAATGTCAGTGTTTAATGAAAAAGCTAAAAGAGAGGGGAGTCAGGCAGGGTGGTGGTTAGAGCTCTGCCCCAGTATTATAGAGAGGGCTGATGCTGTGATCAGACATGGCAGTGTGATGAGATGTTTCTTAAATGTCAGCTTCAGAGCAGGTGGTAAGATGTTTGATAGACTTTGCAAAAATGAGACCAATACAGTAATAGATCAATAGAGGAAAAGTTAAAAGAGAGCAGAGGAAGTTTTTCATTTATTAAAAATGAATGCTTAGGAATACAACTTTTCAGGTTTTGCAGCCAGACATAAAGCAAGCAACATCATTTCTTATCAGTGCCAATCACAGGCAAAGATACAACAGATTTTACAGATGGTCTTACAATTTCCAAATGATGTCACTTACCTGTCTGAGAAGCAGACCACTAGAATAGGTGGTAAGGTTGCAGAGTGCATGTAGAAAATACAAAACATCCAATTTTATATTCAGCAAATAACCTCAGCGAGTGAAGGATTTGATGGTTGTGGTTTGTAATGCAGTGCTGAATGCCCTCCCTCTGGGCTCAAAAGCGATAGCAGCATCCTCTAAGAGACATGCAAACAATCCTGATCAATACATCTTAGATGGCTCCAGACTTGCACCTTATAATCAATAAATCATTCTGTCAGTTCTTATTTATACAGCACCAAATCAGAATCAAAGCTATCTTGAGATTCATTACAAAAAGAACAGGCGTACAGTGTAATCTTCATGATATTATCTATAGAGACCAAACTCTGGTCCACCATGTGCAAGCACTTAGCATTATTTGGCAACAATTGGCAACAGTGGCAAAGGAAAACTTCCTTTAATTGGCAGAAACCTCAGGCAGAACCAGACTCATTGACAGCCATCTGCCATGACTGGATGGGCTGAGAAAAGTGGGAAAGACAGAGGGACAGAAAGAGAGAGGTGTAACAGGACAAACAAACAGAGCAACAATGACAATAATGCTGCTTTGCACTGAAGGATACACACCTACTGCTCAAAGACTACTGCTCGGAAACATCCTAAATACTGCAAAATAAGCAAATAAAGGCAGAGTGCAGTCTTTTTAGACAGAGATACTACAAGTTGCTTGTAATGGAGCTTTAAAGATTAGGACTCGCATGGTATGCAGAAAAACTGACTTTGTTTTGTCTTGTATGTCGGCAACATATATTGTGATATGAAAACAGGAATTTATATATTTATGTCAGATATTTGCAGTGTTTTTAAATAAACATATATGGCCTGATTGGTCTTTGAAAAATATTGGATATGCTATTACATTGTTCAATATTGTAATAACCATATGATGTTTGGCATACAAACTAAATATAAAATAAAATGCATGTACATGGATATATTTTGTTGTTTTTTTAAACACAAAATTAACACCAGTTATTCTGAGGGTAGCTGAGAGCTAGCTTTAACTTCATCTGACTGCATTGAATGGTGTGAAAGCACAGACGTCACACAAAGCCCTGAGCAAGCTTTATTCTTTATTCAAATCATCTTTGACCTTATTGAAACAAACTCAGACTTTTATTGTCAATAAAATGGAAAAAAAATGAAAAATGGAGCGCCGCCAAGCTGTACTAATTTCACATTTCTGTCATTCTCCCAATCACCTAACAAAGTATCCTCCCAATTAGGTAATCTATTTAAGCTGCAATATTCCCAGTGTCTGCCTCTGTTTTGCCAAAGCCACTGGTGGGTGCCCTGCACCAGCGCTGTGCTCAAACTTTCAGCCCCACCATCTCCCCAGAATCCACCTGCAGGCTCCGACTACAGGGGTTTTTGAATATAATGTCATCACTCTTTAATTTCAGCGTGTAGTTAATTAGCAAGGAGTGATGAGGTTTGGAGCTTCGACGCCAAACACAATGTTCTGCTGCTGCAATAAAGCTTTGATTTAACAACGTGAGTTGACTGAAATGATAGAATTGCAATTTGTTGTTCAGCCCTATTACAGATGATTGTAGTAAATACATGTATATAAGTCTGTGCTAATTTTGGATAGTACTTCTCTGTCTCTGCTCTGGAATATATGAATAGGAAGAATGACTAGAGATTATCTTTTGGATTACTTGGTTCAAGAATAGTTTATTTTGTTCCAAACCGGTGCCTGTGCTGACTACATGTGGTAACATCAGTGTTGAAGAAAAGGCAATATGCAACAATCCTTTGTTTCAGGAAAACCACACTAAAGAACACCTACCACTTTTTGTGTGACAGTCTTTGTCCAGTTTCCCCCACACTTAGCAGGTAAAGTCTTAATCCATCCCCTCAAGCTAAGCTATGAATGCTAAACAGGTGTCAAATGAAAAAGTTATCATAAACTTGGCATTAAAGTAGCTCAGTAGCTTGATGTGACCGTGGCATACTGTATGCCTTCTGGGTGTTTCTTTCTACACCCTTTTGAAATAGTGTTCACCATTTCCATAATCATTTAAAATCCCTAACTTTATCTTTTTCCCTTCTCCTTGTTCCCTCTCACATGGGCTCCATCTGTCCCTTCTAAGAGGTCTGACACATACCTAGTAATTGGTTTTTAACTGACATGATTCACTTTTCTCTGCTATCTCTGTATCACAGTACTTTAATCACCTCTTATCAGTCACAGAGCCACATGATTCTGTAAAGCGACAGGACTTTAAATAGGAGGAGAAGAGAGGAGAGCTAGGCAGAGAAAAATCAGGAATATGTATAGGAATTGGTTGAATTGGAGAATTAAGTGCAAAGATAGAAAAACGGTGGCTGAAAAGAAGAGAACTGACTAAACTGGATAAAGTGTAGCATGTACAGATGACAGAGAAATTGGTAGAAGGGGATGACTGAGAAGTAATCTGAGGTGATAAAGTGATAGAGACAAGAAGATAAAGGAAAAGTGTGGGCAATGAGTAATTTGAGCCTTTGTGGAGAGGCACGCGTAAATCCGTTTTAGCTTTAAACCTGTGGGAAAGGCCAACATATTTTGATTCCTAAAGCTATCACTCCATCACCTCCATGCTCCCTTAAGGGATCAGCCCTGCACTGAGCTCCGGGGAGGACTTACATAGAATGAACCACATTTGCTCTTTATGAAGGAAATGGAGAAATATGAAAGCAAAGATGGAGAAAGAGGCCACATGAGGGTAAAGTTATGTGGTTTGTGTGAAGACAGTACAGGCACGGTCAGTGGTTCTCTCTCCACTGTCCATTACTCTATCCCCCTAGTGGCCTTTTCCCCAAAACATGGATCGCACTGCAAGATAAAGTAAACATCATACATTATACAGTCCCCCAGTAGGAAATCTCAGACTCTTACCCAATCCCCTTCAGCACTTAAGTGAGACACTTAAGTGGTTTTCTCTTCGGTTTAAGGTAATTGGAATAGCCACCTTTGACAACATTTAAGGTTCAAGTCCAGCTCACAGGCAATGTTGTGTGTCTTTGATTCTCATTTAGTTTTGTGTGGCTTTTCAACAAAGACACTTCACAAGACAACCCCATACAGGGAAGTGTTCTAGTAAAGTATTATGTTCAGTCCAAGTTGCATCTTAGAACCCTAATGTTCAAGTCTGAGCCCTCTCTTGGCATACTGGAGGAGCTGTTGCTGAGAGAGATTGGTCCTGAAAGCACATGCAGGAACATGCAGGTTCAAGCCCTTGCTTGAAAATGAATAACATAACAGGGCCTCACACAAAAACAAACTGTATCATAAAACGTTATTTATCAATAAAAAAAGTCCTCCCTTTCTCATTAGTCACTGCTAGAGTCCAATTCTAAGGATGTGTCCTAAACTGTGTACTATCACTCTATGCATACTAAGTATGCGGTCATATTGAGTATGAAGTATGACATAATTTCATAGTAAACACTTTTGTGTATGCTACACTGAGCAGAATTTTTAAGTAGAGACAGGAGCTCACAAGTCTTACTTTTTCGCCAAAAATTGTATTCTGGCTCTTTAAACTATCCAATTGTGTAAGTGGCCAGTCAGCAAGAAGTGATGTGCACATTTAAATAAGACATTGTATAAGTGATTTAAATGAATTGAATATAATTTAAATTTGTATAAGTAAAAGGTTTGTAGATTATTGTTGAATTATATATACGGGCCGACAGGCGTGCTAGCCTAGAAATTATAGCTTGGACCGGGAATATGACATAGATGAAGTCATGTGGGAGGGTACGCTGAGGGATGCCAGTAACAGCATACTGTCAGCTTAGTAAGCAGCATGCAGTTTATACTGTTTTAGTGTGTTGAAGGTAGATTCATCTGGGAAATCAGGACTTGAGTCTAAGTCCTGGACTCAATGCTACAACACTGATATAGGATACACGTGCATAATTTGGATATGTATGCAGACTTGAAAGATGTTTACACTCTGCAGTCTCCTCACAGACAATATTGTTTATATCCTGTGTTGTGTTAGTCCATACCTTTGCTTCTGAAAGGTGTGGTCTTTCTGATATAAGTCATGTTGCATGGGCTTACAAGCCTGAGAATGCATTGTGCTGAGACTGCAAGGAAGTCAATAACCTACTACAAAAAGGACAGGTGAAAAATGGTAGTAAATGGTTTCACTAGAAGATTAAAAGTCTGTGGATCCGATACATTTAATTATCAGATACCGCGTGTGTTTCCTGGTCCTTGTCATTAAGCAACCACGTTTCCCCTCTAAATCAGTGTATCAGTTTAGTTGTATGCAATTAAAAACAGCTCAGATTATTTCCTGCTCTGTATGCAGGTCTTTTATTTTTTCTTGAAGTAACATCAATGATATGGTAGACATAAATGAGTATCTCTGTTAATAAAAGCCACTGTTTATTTTATTTGGATTATACAATTTCAATAAGAACAGCTCTTAAAGAAGTTTTATATCCAATAGGTTGATGCTATACAGCCTCTCTGGCTCCTCTCCAAGACCATTTGCCTAGAAAATCCTGTTATACTCTCCGTACTGCAGCCAGTAATAAAATATGAAATTGTGTGGTAATTACTTGGTTGGAAGGCACCTAGATATAGAATTTCCTCTTGGAAGAGAAGTGAGAATAGTGCAGCGAGTATGAAAAAATACACCAATGGCTTCATCTGCACAGGACATTTGCCATTTTTGATACACTTTACATTTACAGCACAATGCTAGTGTAGGATTATACAGGCCTATTCTGAAGCTATGGTGCCCCTATGGCAGGTTTTCCATTGTGCCCTGCCAAAGTACGTGCTGCAGTGAGCTATGTGCATATTCTAGTCCCTCTTGATGTCTGTCTCTATGTGACGGGGCCTGAATGGGAAGGTTATTTCAAAGCTTTTAATCTCCCTGACAAAAGACATCACATTCTGTGCTGTGCTGACATGTAGGCTTCATTCAGAGTAGCCCGAGTAGGTGGAGTAATGATCGCACATTTTTCCCATTGTGTGCCGAGTTGAAACCCAAACATGTATACTGTATCATACAATTACACGTATACTGTCATACACAAACATGATTAAATCAGCAAGCTTTATTTTAATTAATAGTATAGCTGTCTGCAACAAAATTCTGACAAGAAAAACAAGACATCTTTTGTATTTCCTACCCTGAATCATCAATTTTTGATGTGTTCCAGCAAAAGGCCTTTTGACAGCAATTTTGGAAAACACTGAAGTCATATTCCGTCTACAGATTCAAAAGAAGAAAGCTATGTCATCGTCCTTTACCTCCTTGATAGACGTCTACCACTGAATTCCTGACTACTTGTTCTGAATAACTTTTTTCTGAAAAGTCAAAACTTTCACTTTTTTTTAATAATGACCTAGACTTAAGACAAGAGAATCGCCACAACTTCAAGACGCACAACAATCTGTTCTTTTTTTTGTAAGAAATGATTTTCTGCTTTGTTCAGGACATGTTCATTTGCTGTGTTTGGTTTTGGGACCAACCCTAAAGCTAAGTTCTATACCCAGCCCCAGACATAAAGAGTTATACATTTAAAAGGATGGCAAGCATATTTGGACTGCACTGGTGTTGTACGCTTGCAACCATAGCCTACTGGTTCCATGGTGGTGGGATGGCAGATGTTATTCACGTCCCTGTGTGGTTGGCTAGGGATTTCACTCTTAACAAGCTATAACAGAAAATGTAGATTGAATGCCAAGCAGCATCTGTGAAGGTTATTGATTGATGCCAATTTATGTTATTTGTTCCAATTATTTAAGAATTGATTCATATTTTAGTTTGGTTTCTCAAACACCAAATATCTTAATCTACTCAAGAGATGTTTTAGGATAAAAAAGTGTCAGATTTTGACACCAAAATTAACAATGGAAGCAGTTTAGTAATTTTCAAGTATAGCTTTACTTACTCAAATTTTTATTTCTCTGACAGTTAAGCATTTTGACAATTTTATTATAGTGTTCTGTCTGTTGAAAACTTTCAAAGCAACAACTATTTTAATGGCCATAGAAGAAACATTGAAAAAGTCACATTAAATACAGAAGCTATCATAGTTTTAAAGAAAACTTTGAATTTATATGAAATGGCAACTATACACCTCAAAAACAAGGACACCTCATGTATCTCTCATGAGACGACGTCACTGATAATTCTCCTCAAGTACTGAACAGTTTAGATCAAGATCACCTCATTTTTGTAGTTGCCTTGGCTTTAAATCACACCACATGTGCAAGCAGAGCCTATATCTGTAACCATTCACTGCTGGGTCAACAAGGATGTGGTCGCTAATGAAGAGCCACCCAATAGCTGTTAGCTGTGATCACAGAGGCGGGCTTTGAGCCTTGACAGGGCCAATGAGGGCACCCGTCTGGCCATGACCTCATGAATATGAATGAGCCATGCTGTGGTAAGACTTCTTTGATAGGGTGTATGCAAATTGTTCTGACTTGGTTGTCTGAAGTGAATTCCACTGCTCGGTGTTGGGATTTGAAAACAGATGAGGAGTGGTGTAAGAGGCTGAGAGAGCGAGAGATAAAAATGCACACAGAGAAAGAGAGAGAGACAGACAGAGAGGGGAAGAGGAGGCAACGCACACCAGTGGAATATTGATGTGCCTACATATTGGCACAATAGGTCTTGGTTCATGAGGATGTTTATGACCTTAAACTGATGTATGAAGTCATGATTGGAGGATGTATATAGAAAGATAATTACATGTACAGAATGCTAGGTCAAGTGTGCCACATGCAGTGACCCATACTCACATAAGTAATTAGATCCTCCTACAGACCTATTAAGACCTCGGAACAGAAACAAGCACAGCCACGTACTGATGTAATAAACATTAGAGAGCTTCCATATTACTTGCAGATGTATATTCCTGCTTTATGCATGCCTCTCCATTGTCTTGACAACGTACAAGTTTTCCAAAGAGTTGTGTCTAAACTTTCTCAATATACTTAAATAATGTGCACTGATAACCATATTTAGGGAAACATTTTTACTGGAGTACACACAGAAGCAAATATAGTACAACAATGTTTGTCTCCCTCTTCTCCATATATCTTCTCCCTCCCTTCAGTGCTCTGGATTCTCAAAAAGTTATCCTGCCTGTCAACTTTGCGAACAAAGCTCAAGCCTGACACCGCTGTTTTTGTAGATTTTATCCCACTTGTTATTTCTTAAAAAAAAAAAAAAAGAAAGTTGACTGCAGGCTGCTCTGTGTGACACAGACACTGGCTTGGCTATATCGTACCCTTACGGTTTGAGAACCTCCAGCTTACAAGACCAAGTTTGCAATGTGCTTTCTTGACAACGTTTTGGGTTGTGTTCTGTTTCCAATTTTGGCTTTCTGAGAAGACAGCAGGTGGATGCAACGTGAGATTTCAACATCTTTGTTTGTGTGTTTGTGTGTGTATGTCTGTGTGCTTGGGATCGGGACACTCTGTATCCTTTACTGTCCTTATCTTGCCACCGAGATGTTATCCTTGCAGACTGTCCTGCCACATTTGTCAGATAAACGTTGACTCTGTACAGACTGAGCTGAGGTGAGGGTTGTTCTAGGAAACTGTTAGGCTTTCCGAATATATTACTACTTGAATTCTGTGTATGCAAATTCAAAAAAACAAAAGATCTGTCTGAGTGGGGGAAAAACAAAAACTGCTCTTTGCCCCTTATCCACTTTTAGCAGTTTAGTAGTTTATTGGCTTACTTAGATACATTAAAATGCTAAACTGAACAGAAAACCTTCACACTATTTAAAGTTTCCTTGACCAAAGTACTCCCTCTATTTTTCATCTACAACAAATGAGAAATGTGTGAGCAAAACATCCAGCTAAAAGCACAGTTATTTAATCTTCTCCTTGTTTAAGGTCAGTACTATAAACTGCTGGGATGGAGCAGGAGTTAATGTGGTGAACAGCATGCCCCAAAACAAGCAACATTTGTTGTTGGCCACTTCATGTACTCATAGAAAAAAGCAAAACCTACATAAAGACAAAGTCTACAAAACATCAACTTGGTTCATTTTGTAGTGTTAAAGCACACACCTCCAAGCTAAAGCCCGGATACCCCTGGATAAATGGTAACTACAAAGACAGCAGGGGATCTTCCAAGAGGGAGAGAGAGTTAACATCAATGTCCATTCTGCAGTGTTCTCAAACACTTCCCAACCCTCTGGTACAGTCTCATGCAAAAATACATCAAACCATAAAAAATAATTTCAGTTTCAACAAAGTGAAGGCTGCTTACACAGAGCATAGCAGGCATATTATTATCACCCAAGTCCAAGGTGTTTTTTTTTGAAACCCTGTGCCTGTTTGCTATTTTTTTGACATGCTGTGAACTTGATTGCTTGCATAGGAGGGGTACAGGAGGGACTGTGTTAGCAGTGGTCAAGCAGTGCAGTGCAGCTTTGTGAGGAACCGATACGAGCTGCTGAAACATACTGATAATGTATTCTCACTTTGTCTCATCATGTGTCAACACTCTGTGTCCAAATGTGCTTTTGCATGACCACAGACATTTATAACCTGATACCATAGCTTGTTTATCTGTCACTCTGCCCACTGGTCAGTGAATCTTGAGATGAAAACCTTGTTGTTCTTCCTCTGCAGGAAATAACATCCTTAGTTATACTGGAATTGACATCCTGTTTACCTATAGAGGTATTCCTACACATTTCCCATAGTACATTCCTTTCGTTGTGGATGACAGGAATTTCATCATCAAGAAGTCTACCTTGCGAATACTGTCCTAAATTTTAACGTCACTCCTTCACAGTCACCTAACACGCCTCAGGCCCACCTACCTCTTTATGTAGGAGTACCTGCATTTTTGTGATCTCTTCTTAAGTACCAGTAATTGCTTCTTTGAGCCATGGAGGGAAAGCAAACAGAATGTTGTGAATACCATTAATAGCACAGTGGTGTGGAACATGAAGTACATAATGGGGAACACAATCTAATGGTTACAATGATCTTCTCTCTCTTTAATGCATACCCACACACTTTTTCATTCTCCCTCAGTTTCACGCTCATCCAAGTAACCACACACACACACACACACACACACACACACACACACACACACACACACACACACACACACACACACACACACACACACACACACACACACAAAGTTGCTTGCCCAGCATTAAAGTGAAATGTAGAGAGCTTTATATTTATTTTTTCCAATATTGCCTCCCTTTTATGAATCAATATTGCACGACAAACATCATAAAAGTTCTATTTGTCACATTTCTAAATTGATCCATGTAGAATAATGTGTTTATGTATGTTTATTGAGTGCACATATACACTTGTAAAAGAGGCTTAGAGGAGTATGAATTCAAAGCCTATAAAATGTTGAAGTTTCTGTTGTATGCTGTGTGTGTACTTTAAAATGTTTGTATAGAAGGACAAACAACTAGCAGCTAAAAGCCCCCCCTTGTGAGCCACATGCTGCCATCATTACTTAAACCATGGCCCGGTTCAGCCGCCAGCACTGCACACAGGGTGGTAGACACTGTGCCTTATGGGGTCTTTTAACTTCACAATTGCTTGTCCCAGTTCTGTCAACTCACCATAGTACACAGTGTACACAAATCCACACAAGTCCTAGTGTGTAAATGTAAATAAAGCTCTGCATGGATTTGAATGCATATATTTATGTATCTGGATGTTTGTTTTTTTCTACTTCTCTTCATTAGTTCTTGCTGAGGTACCAGACTAAGTTCAGCCTCTTTTCTTTTTGTCAGTGGGTGTATTGAGGTGCTCTTAATCACTTAATATAGGACCAGACTGACATTTTAAGTGGAAGTAGTGGCAGGTAATGACTTATTAGTTCACACTAGAGAGGCCAGATGAACATAGACTGATGTTGTCATATTTTCCCACCTAATAACTGGTGTTTCTAAAAGAAGAAGTGATGATGAACAACTTAAGACCAACAGTGCAGCTGTATGTTTTAGGTTACATAGCTAGCTGGTGGATATGAATTTTAAGATAACATATCTTAAAGGCACATTCAGCAACTTAATTTTAAATTATTAAAGCTCCTGTGGGGACTTTTTAGCTGGTAATAAGACAGACTACAATTCATACAGAAGACAAAATATGACCTACAAAAGCAAACAAAACTGTTGGAGAGAAAACTGATTATTTATTTACACTTATTTTTTTATACCTTGCATCCATGTTGGGTGGTAGGTATCAGGTGAGGCAACTCCAGCCATAACAGTCTTTTTTCAATGTATTTTTTTAACACCCAAAGATGTATAATGAGCTGCACATTAGATATTCAAAATGTAGAGGGATGAGATTTTTCTTTCATCAAAAAAATATGTGTACTGTACCAGATCAGCAAAGAGATGAATCATCTTGCGTTTCTTACAGGGGTCGCTAAAAACAACGCAACCAAAAAGTTCCTCACATGAGCTTTATGGAGTGGTGAATTAATCTATAATTGAGACATTTTTCTATTAATGATCTTTTAATTTCATCATAATTAATCAATTAATTATTACTTATTTAGTGCCAATTCACAACAAGTGTTGTCTCAAGATGCTTTACAAATTGAGCAGATCTGGACTGAACTGTTATATATTATTTATAAACGGCAAAGTGTTCTGCACAGTACATGTCATGAAGGGCCAAATGGATTAATCACTTAACAATGATGCTGAGGGCTTACAGGTACATTTGATTAATTAGTGGTTAAGTTGCCACAAATAACCGCTATTGGCGTCACAGTCACACATAATGACAGCCGTCCTTGTGCTGATGGAGACCCTTGTCGATGTAACACAATCGGTTAAAAAGCACTTTTTCTTCTTTGCTCTACTTGTCGTTGACAGGTCTATTGAGTGGGGGTCTACTAGTATCGATAGGCAACTTGTTTATGGGTGGTTCTACATCCATGAGGCTAACTGTCGCACTGGAAAAGAGGCTTGTTCATATGTTTACAATCTCTCAGTGATTGAGATTTACACAAATGAACCAGGGTTAGTGTGGCTTTAAAGTACAAAATCTGCATATATCTGCCCATGTTCGACCATACTTGGTAAAAGTTTGTTTTCAGAATACAGCTGCTCCAGCACTCCTGGCTCCAGTGTGTGAGATAAACACAATGCAATTTAAGGGGGAGACTCACAGCAGTGATTTAACAGTAATTAAAGTAAACACTGCCCAGGTGCACAGCATGAATCAAAGGCTTAAAATGTGCTCCCATTCAGGAGCAATCCAGTCTGACCTTACAGCTCATTTCCCTACACCTTGGCAAGCTGTGAAGGCTCAACACACAAACACACACACACACACACACACACACACACACACACACACACACACACACACACACACACACACACACACACACACACATACACACACTCACACACACACACACACACACACACACACACACACACACACACACACACACACACACACACACTGGGCTGCTAATTGAGTTGCTACAGTGGAAGCCTCCAACTGTCAACTCACTATTTTTTGAAGATTGTAAAATTGGGAGAATCATTTTCATTTTGTCTTACAGCATTTTTCTCCAGGCTTAATGAGCATGGAAACGCAAGCATGACAGTGGGGGTGGGGAGTAATTGGCACAATTCCAATTGGCTTGATGGGCTCATTTGACATTATTTTGTCTTGTCAATAAGGGATTGCCTTGCACAGCTGGTTTATATAAGCTGGACAGTAGCTGGTTGCCTGCCCAGTTGCTCTATTTATTTGTACCCTATTACCTTGGTATAGTCCATTTGGGGACTTTTAAAAACATGTGGGGAAAAAATAATAACAATATAGAGACAGATTGCCTCTTCTGTATCTTTTACGGCTTTGACTTCTTTTACTGAAATGTTTCTAATTAGGTCATCAAAAGCATATTCCTACTATAACATTTAATTTTTAATGTTTTTGCTAACAGGTCACTTCACTAGTGTCTCTGTACAGATTATATGCCTTCCAAACCAGCTAAATGTAGCATAAAAATCTGGGCAGCATGTGACAGAAGATGAGTCATGTTAATTTATCACTTCATAAAAAAATAAATAAAAAAAAATGTAAAATAAAATAAAAAAATATAATTGTTATGTAAAACTACTATATTTATATTTAGGGCTTTCCAATGTACATTAAACACAGTTTTAACAGGAATTTTAATGAAAAATTTGTGAGTTATCCTCATTGAACCGTGATCTGTGAGAATTAAAGAACACCAATGGACTAAATCTTAATTTAAATGGTTAGAAATGGAGTTAAAAATGACATTAAAAAAAAATAATGTATTGGGATTTTTTTGGGTTCTAACACTTTTGGATAATTGAATATGCCCCGAGTCAAATTGACCCAGGAACATTATTGTTGATCCAGAGAAACAAACATAACAGGAGGGTTAAGATTGTTGCCTGCTGGTATTCCAACTGTTGCAGCTGCTTTGTATTTGTATCCTTTTTCCTATATGATCCTGTTGGCCATTTGCTGAGATTGATTGCAATAATAAAGCAAGTTGTCATTGCATGACTTGGCTGATAAAAAGCTTATTTGGGCGAGAGATCTCTTTTTGCAGCCATAAAACAATTGAATGTTGGAAGGGCCCATTGTTCAGCCTTCTGTGCTATTAACCCGTACTAAATAGAGATTAACAGGCAGAATGTGAGCGAGCCCCAGCTGCCAAGCGCAACATGTCAAAATATGCACACACATGTACGTATCTATGCAAATACTGCACATGCATAGATGCAAATGCTTATAATGAAGAAACCTATTTATTTTCATTTAAAGAGTCATACATGTGCATTACTATTGCTTATTTTTTTTTAAATTAATCCCCTGTCCAAAAGTGTTAGCTGTTTTTAAGTGTTCTGTTATTCCATTAATGGCTATGATCTTCTTTACAAAATGTACCATTCCCCAGGCCTAATGCATTTACTGTCCATTTATAAAATGCAATTAAATTAATGCTACTGGCACAGGAATACAATGAACAACCCTTAATTATTCAAACACTTTCCCCGGCCATATCCATTGACTGTGGGAGAAATTGAATGCACTCTCACTCAAAAGGTTGATTTACAATTATAGATTAAATAGTTGGAAAAATTATTAGATGGATCAAATTGTTAACATTTCTCTTTTGCTGGCTATCATATTTTTTCCATGACTGTCAGTTGTAATTATTTTACCTTGATCCAAACAAAACTGTTGGAGCATTTAGTGTCTGCCTTGTGCTGGTCTATGAAATTAAACACTTGTCAGTCAATTTCTTAGCCTTAGTTATAATCTTGTGTTTCATTCTTTGGAGAGGGGCTATCTTTTTGTTCACAGAGGATTAAGGATTATCGCTTTAATACATATCTCCTTATTGTGAATTTAGGGATAAAGTGTTCTCTGTTATTCACCAATTACACTTGCTGCCTACAGCTATTCTATTCTGAATACCAAATTGTGGCTTTTATGGCTCCATTTATTTTAAAGTGTGCATTCGTGGCTTGAAAACCTTTATTTCATTGCAATTAGGTCTCTGGATCGGACAGCCAGAGGGTCCTGTGATGATAATCAAACTAAAGCAACTCTGATTTAGCCCCCATATTGTCCTCTAGTGAGCCGTTCAATACCTGCCTCACTCTGTTTGAAGGCTCAGTGCAGCAGCAGAGGTGGGTCACAGTCCAATGAATCCAGTTACCAAACACTGTGGAAAGTGCAGCAGTTCAAACAGTTCTTGGCACGAGTTGGGTGCTGGGAGACATCAGAGGTCCCTGTAATATGAACCACATTAGGTTAAATGAATGGCTTGGGACAGTTAAATGGCTCCTTATTTTCTTAATTTATGTGAATGTAACAGTTAAAGTCCAAAAGGAGCCCCCTAGTTAAAATTATACAGTATCTTATTACACAGTTCAATTATATTCTCCTTAAATGTTGTAGCTTGGACTGATTGTGTATAGTTCTTATGTTATGGAAAAACATGCACATGGTTTTATTAATACCATGAAAATTTAAACTTTCTGATCCTAAGATTATATTTATTAAATTTCAATTTGATTATCAGTATTTAAATAAAATATTTATGCTTGGAAGATTATGTGATATATACTGTAGATGCTGAAACGTGACAACTTTTGTGTTATGGATTACATCGGATGTTATAGGAGTACATCTACAAGATGTTTGGCTTTGCATTAGCTAGAAAAGCAGACGAGCAGCTTATTTCATGCTCCACAATGCTTTATTGATAAACAACATTACTTGGAGATCTTCTCACAGCTTGCTGAAAATAAGGTGACTTAAAAACTGTCTTACTCAAAAGAGAATGTTTTTATTCTCAATATTTCAGACACCTAAAATATAAAAATAGAATATCTTGGATCAATTACTTTCTTACTAGTAACTCAGCTATTTCACCTTTACCTGTTGAAACTGTGGCAAAAACCTTGGTTTGGGCTGCATTCTAAATTGGTCAACATTGTGGCAAAATTGTTAGCTTCCATTTTGTGTCATGGTCCTGCTCACCCCGTCAGGATTCTAATTTTAACAACCACTTGTTCACTGTTCATTATTTTCATATAACTATGTAAAACAGATGTGATTTCCCCATACTATCCTGGGTATTTAATGTATTTTAAAGAATGAAGTATGGATGAGATATTTCTTTATAAATGTAAGTTTTCTTTGCTGATCACTTCTTTAAGTAGTGACAGTGATGCTAAGGAGATAAACATGATGGTATTTCCCCACACCTGCATTTATTTACAGTCCTTAGATATTGACTACTTAAATCAGTATTCAAGGAAGCGGTAGAAAGTGTGTGTTTCTGATAAATTGTTGAATCCCTAGTCATTTCTCCTCCACAGAGCATCATTGATCCTGTCCGTCCTCTCCTTACTTGACTCGAGGCACTGTCAGACTTAAATGATCAACACTGGATCCTTCTGATGCAACATTAGGGCTGTTTCCTACTATACTAGCAGTACGTACTGATATGTCCAAAATTCAGTATGTAGTAAGTAGTATGTGAACAAGAGCAAAATCTGCAGTATGCCAAAACTCCCCGGATGTCTACTGATTCGGGAAAATATCTCAGTGTGCATCAGACCAGTCTTCCTCGCGTACTGTTTCCCATAATGCACAGCGCTCGTTCTGCTTTTTCTTTTTCCCCTTTTTTTGACGGGAGGAAATCCGCTTTTGGGTGCTGTGAAAGTTATCAAATTACATATAAACCACTTCCTAACTTTTTAAATCATAAATGGATGCTAAATAAGCTTTTTATTTATCGGCCTCGCCGTTGTTTACTTCCGCTTTCCGAAACCGGAAATCCAGCGAAGTGTGGCTCAGCATGCTGCATGACAGATCGGACAGAACAGTCATACTACATACTAAATTCAAATGCAGTATGTAGTAGGCAATACCTACTGCCTACTACATTAGTAAGTAGTATGTAGCAGGCCGTTTCGGAAACAGCCGAAGTCTTTCCCATCTTTTCTCTTTCTCTTTGTGCAAACATACTGTACTTGTAATAGGTAGTCTGGTCGAGGCTTTTACGCAATCCAGACACTGCTTTGGAGCCACATACAATTTTAGTGCACAGCCAGACTTCGCATGCTTTTCACGCCACACTGAAGCTGACATCAAACACAGTATTTCAGTTTCTTTCAAATAGCTCAAGACACAAACATATTTTAGTTTTGTTATGCTTCTTTTGAGGGAGCTACAAGCCAAACATCTTTGGCTCATTTGGAAGGCAAAAATAATATTTGCTTACTCAGCTCTAACAGATGCTGCTTTACTTCCACACTGATTTTGGGGATGTTTCAAATGACCAGAGGAGTAGAAAGTGTCTAAATATATATATATATATATATATATATATATATATATATATATATACCGTGACCACTGTATCGAACGGTTCGATACAGATACACGTATTGTTGCACCCCTAATATATATATATATATTTGTGGGTCTATGGGGTATTTTTTCTGTCTTTTGGCTGTGAGCTGGAATGAACTGGGTTTGTTTCTGTCTGGACAGATAAGAGGAAGCCGCTTACATCCCTCTGTTATCACCCTGCTCAGGGCTAATATTAGTCCCTTTTATTTTTTCCCTCTGTTTCTCATCGTCACCCTTTGTTGTTGGTGGACTCGGAAGAGGTTCAGCAACTTATCAACTTTCTTTCTTGTCCTTCGTCTTCTTGTCTTTCTTCCCTTGTCTTTCTTTCCCTCTGAAGCTTTATTAAGATCAAAGTACTTCAAGTCACAAGAATATGGCTTTGAGTTGAAACATCATGAAGAATCACAGATACACCAAAGCCAGTACAATTCATGATTTTAAAAAATAAGATCAAATAACTCTAAGTTTTTTTTTTTTTTTCTGAGATTTGTTACGGCTGGCCTCGAATGCCGAACATAGCAAGGGATACAACACAAAATGGTTAAGTTAGTTAATTGTATTTTATTGAAACCCAAACAGAAAGTAAGTTAAAAGCTGGAAACAAACCACTGAGGTGCTGCTGCTGCCAAGTGAAGGGAGAGAGTGAGTGTTAACTGAGGACCTACCCAAATAGACTTCAGCTGATTGCCCCCAGCTGCCGGTGATCACAGGTGATCTGACGTAACACTCTCCCCCATAAAGATGACACCCATGTGACATCACTCAAAAATTAGCGACAGGGCATCAGCAACAACATTGTCCTTTCCTTTTTTGTGGTGAATCTCTAGGTTGTAGTTCTGTGCAATGTTGGCCCAACGCATTAGCCTCTGGTTGCTGTTGTACATACGGTTAGAAAACACCAGAGGGTTATGGTCTGTGTACACCACAACAGGCTGTAAGGAGGAACCGACATACACTTCAAAATGCTGCACAGCCCACAGCAAGGCTAGGGTCTCCTTTTCGATGGTGCTGTAGTTCTGCTGGGCTGCTGAGAACTTTTTCGAAAAGTAGCACACAGGGTGATCAATACCTGACAAATCTTCTTGAAGTAAGACAGCTCCAGCCCCTGTACCACTAGCATCAACTTCCAATTTAAACAGAGCCGCAAACTTTGGGGCAGCCAGAACTGGGGAATTCCTCAACACAGCTTGAAAAGCCTGCTCCCAACTCAGGTCCCACACCAACTCCCTTGCAGAACTGACCAGGTCAGTCAGTGGAGCAATGATGCTTGCAAAGTTACAACAGAACGCTCTATAATAACCTGCTAAGCCAATGAAACGCTGTAATTGCCATTTAGTCGTAGGGACTGGGTACTGGGAGATGGCACTGATCTTGGGTGCAATGGGACGGACCTGTCCCTGACCCACCTCCTTACCCAGGTAAGTAACGGTAGCCATGGCAAAATCACAGTTGCTGAGGTTTAGGGTCAAGGAGGCCTTCTCGAAACGGTCAAAAACCATGCCCAAAGTACCCATGTGACTCTCCCAGTCAGATGAATACAATAAGTCTCACAATTCCTAACCCCAGACAACACTGTCCACATGAGACGCTGGAAGGTTGAAGGGGCGTTACACATGCCAAACGCCATCACAGTGTACTGGAGGAAATTGTCAGGGGTGACAAAAGCCGAAATGTCAGATGCCCTCTGTGTCAATGGAACTTGCCAGTACCCTTTAAGCAGGTCTAGCTTCGTCACAAAACATGCTGCCCCTACTCTATCAACACAGTCCTTAACACGTGGGAGAGGGAAGGAGTCAGGCTTAGTAACACTCTCCTGTAGTCAGTGCAGAACCTTGGAGTCATGTCAGCTTTTGGGACGAGCAAACACGGTGAACTCCAAGAGCTAGTGCTTGGCACCGCAAGACCATTAGCAAGTAAATACTCTACCTCTTTCTGCATTAACTCTCTCTTGACAGGGTTGACACGATAAGGATGCTCTTTGATTGGACGACTATCACCTACTTCAATATCGTGTTGCAGGACATTTGTTCGCCTGGGCACATCTGAAAAGAGAGCAAGGTGACTTTGAATCAGCTGGAGAACATCCAGTCTCCAGTCATCCAGTTAACTGAGGACCTGCCCGAATAGACTTCAGCTGATTGCCCCCAGCTGCCGGTGATCACAGGTGATCACCACAGGAAGCTTCAGACACAAAACATGACAGAAATCTGACGTAACAGATTTCTCTGTCTTTGCTTGCCATTTCCAAATGCATTAAAAATGATAACATTACCATGAATCAGCTTTAACACCCCCTTCCCTGCAAATACTCATTCACAGTCTTGAAATAATTTGAGTCGTCTGATGAGGGCAGGAGGTGAGATGGCAGAAAAATACTACATTTAAGTTTCCCATAATCTTATTTCCTGTTTCGCTTCCTCTCTTGATGACTTTTAGTTGGCTTGGATGCCTTCCCTGATGTATTTTTCTGGACAGATAAATTGATTTCTATTGCAATCCTTGATGTGCTCTGCCTGTCATATGAGAAATGCAAATGTAAAGCTGCATCCCCACCTAAGTCGGAAAAGAAATAAACGGCACATATAGTATGGACATATATAGATTTATGCACCACGAAAGATAACACAAACACACACACAGTTATCATAAGCAATATATCACAAAGACAATGCATTAAAATGCCCTCTGATTTTGTTCGTTTTTATGCATGCAATCTTCTACATCTTTACACTCTGCGAATAACTGATGGTTCCTTACAAACAGTATTAGATACGTCTGGAAACACAAACACGCAAAAGCACCTTATATGTATAGCACAGGTAAACAATGCACTTTATTGGCCTGTAAACTGCCAGATTTATATTATATAAACACATGTACACACTCAGCTGCTTATACATAATTTCAAAATAACATATGCCCCATTTTAACATGATTTTAATACATTAAAATATTGCAGCTTTTACAATGTCAGTTTCTGCTTTGGTGTTTGTGAACCCACTTCAGTTGTGTGGCTCTTGCATCATTGTTATTCATTTCCCATAGCAATCTCTACCTGTATGTGATTGGGCCTATATTTATAAGAATCACTCACAAATTAATTTCATGGACCCTTCTCATGAAGATTGACAATTATGAGGAAAAAAATGGGTTGGGGTTTACAAATGAGGGAACCAGTAGACTGGAATATTTTTTCAATTTATTACTAAAGAAATGTTAAAAAGTAAAAGTACTGACAGCTGAGCATGAATAATTGATTTGCCCAAAGAGGCAGGAAAGGCAAAAAAATACAAACAAAACCCCACAAAGGCAGAAAAGAGTACATGTTGTTTTTTCATTGACGTCATTCTAACTTCATCTTTATCTGCTCATAATGCAGTATGCACTCTTAATCTAACATTACAGTTTATTTAGAGGTACACACATTCATGGATTTTGCACTTACATCACGGCCTGTTGAGTTGCACCTTGAACATTGAATGCAATCCAATGGGAATGTTTAACTAATGTGCAAACCCTTACAAAGATAATAATCTTTAAAATTGATCAGCAATGCCAGAAATAAATTCATACACCAATTGTGTCCAAAACATAATATATAATGCCGTTAATCTTGATAATATCATATTGAGAGGTGTACCTAATATTTTGCCAATCCCACCACCAGCATGAGAGTGAAGGGAAATAAGCTAAACCTCTAAATGATGAATTTCATTATCATGTGGTTGTATATATGCCATATTAATGGTTTTCCATTGTCAGAATGGAATGAATGACCGCCTCTGTGGGTCCTCAACTGGAATTAGACTAAGCAGTTACATACTGCAGTCTTCATACATAATTAACACCCAGAGCACACACTTACATACCAGGTGCTGCAGCATTAGCTCTTCACCTTACATCAAGGTCACTAACGTGTGATTTCAATACACAGGAGTTTGTTACCTCTTCCTATATGCAAACAAAGAACACAGTGTAAGCATGTATGTATAAAATACTCAGCAATAAATCTATAGTGCAATCAATTAATTTAAACCAGGGGAAATTAGAGAAAAATGCAATAACAAGATATGACGTTGGTATTCCTGTAGCGATATAAACGCATAATAATTTAAATTAATTGAAACACATTCCTTCAACATTGAACATGTTTGGCCACTGAGCATCCCCTGTGCTAACAAAGTCTGATCAACTTTCTTGATCCACAATATAGCACATCAAGTCGAAGCAAGATTAACTGAGCTCTTATCCTGGCTCTCTTCCATGTCTTCCTGCGGCGGTCGAACTGTTCTCACACAGCTTCTTATGTAGCTCTGCACAGTGAATATCTATATGTGCTTCAACAAGTAAAAAACAGCAAACTAAAACCAATGTTGCAAATGTGTAGGTGCTACTTGAAGCCACATCTGCCCCCATCACCATGGCGATACCTTTTATACACACACCTACACACTTAAGTACATGTACAAAGGTACATAGAGACATCATGTCTTGTAACTTCTTCTTTTTCTTCACATCCACTTTTGAAGCATCTGATTCCTTCAGGACTGCATCACATGAAAACCATTGATCCAAGGATGCTTTCATCACAAACATATTTTCTGGATACTAAAACCACAGTCAATGCCCCAACATGGGGCTCAAGGAATGTTAATCTGATTGACTACTTGAAAGGTTGCAGTGATTTAGTGAATACGTAAGCACTCCTGAACACACACATATTCACACACACTCAAACACATCAAGAGGGATGTCTAATTGTTTGATGTTTGTTTTCCTCTCTCTCATCAAAGCAGAATCCATTCCAAAGATTCGGTCCTCTTTGATAAACATATGTTAGCCATGGCTGTGTCACACTAAATTATTTACTAAATGGAATTTCAGAAGTCTCTTACATTTTGGTATTGACAGTAGTGGTCGACCATTATCGGTTTTCCAATGGCTGATGAAATAATTAGAGAGCAGGTTGGCCAATGGCTGATGTATAATGCTGATATAACGTTGTTGTTGTTGCTGTTGTTAAGTATTGTTATCTTAGCCAGTAACATGTGATAGATGTATTGAAGAACATGACTGATGTTTATGGAGGAGCTGTATTCAACTTCCTTATTCTAAACATCATGATAGAATTTATATCAAACACTAGCGAGTGACTGTTGGATTACAGTTTGCTGTCATTTAGTATGGAAAAAAGTGTTATCATTTAAAGAGACATTAGAATTGCTTGACAGCAGCCACAGTGATGAACAGCCTGCAGTGTCTGCATACATTATTCGTTAGCTTTTTTAATCAGCCTCGTGAGTGCAGACATCGGCCGCTGCCAGTTATTTTGAAATGCCATTAATCGGCCCAATCAGTCAGCCGCACCAATTAATCTGTCCATTTCTAATTGACAGAAACAATATTTATTTGTTTCCAAAATTTATACCATTAGCATACCCAGACAAAGATAAAGGATGTCAGTGATCCATAGTTTTTTTCAGGCTTCGTCATTTTTTCCAGAGCTTTTAATTTGTCGATAACTAAATAAAGCTAAGGTGAAAGTAACTGCATGGAAATAGAAACACATTTCCAATCCACTACTTTTCATTTTGATTTATGAAATGAAGGACATTTAGTGAGGTAGTGAAATATTTTAGAAGGAATCTAACAGTAGGGATAAAAGAATGATTCAGTGAATCATAGTAGTGTATGGTTTACATAGTTTTCTTTGACTCGTCTGTGAGCACTCACCCTGGTGACGAGGTTAAGGAAACACTTTAAAGAAAAAAACTCTTTTAAAAAGATCTAGACTTAAAAAACTAGGATAAAATGAATGAGTAACTGTAGATGTATAGCATCTGCTACTGTCACTGGCCCTTAAGCAAGACATCCTATTGCCAGTTCCCAAATCCAGCAGATGCTTTGTGAGAAACTGAAAGGTCAATTTTGTACAGGCACTAGTGTAGAGCTACAAGAATGCAAGACAGTAACAGAAAGTAAAAATAAGCCTAAGTTAGCACAATCTTTTACCTAAACATGTATTACTCTCCATCCTTAGCTGATTGGACTCTAGCCAGGCCAACAACAGACTGATTCGCTTCTGTTAATTACACTTTCAGTCTGCACTCAGTCCCCACAATACCTCAGAGAAACACTGACCATGCTGCAATAAGTGACTGGTCAATAAAAAGCAGAATAACATCAACATGCTGTGTCCATATGGGCTGAAGATACCATCTGGCTCGATTTGCATTCAAATTATGAGGGAATGTACTCTCTGTAGGATTACAGTCTCTGCCAACTTAATTATAAGAGAAATAATTATGTTAGGTTTTAAATGTGTGCATGACATTGTTTGTTCGTAATCTCTTTTTTTTTGTCGAAGATAGTGACCTTTTATCAGAACATTTACATTTTCCAGTGGTATGCTAATACTAGGATGTACAAATTTAGATTATCTGTATAAATTGTGGGATAGTATCACAGGGCTACAATGGTTGGTTGATGGCGTATTAAGTGTTGCTGAAACGCATGCATTTGTGCCTTAACTGTAACTATAGGAAATCAAAATCTTCTCATTTATCTACAAGATGAAGTTATAGAAATGTTGCAGTACCTTCCAAAATAAGAGTCATTGTGGTATGTTGTAACGTGCAACTGCATCTTGCATGTGTGTGAGTGTGTGTGTGTTTGTGGGAATGGAGACTTTTTTTTTTAAGAAATATGTTTTAAATATATTTTGTGAAGTCTATAAAAATGTGCATTTACTCATTTGTTGTTTCTGTGAATGTAACCCTGAAAAATCTGACAATATTGTACCTTTTTTCTCTCCTCTCCCTCCTGCTGCCTGATTTCTCTCCAACAAGGTAAGAGAAAGTGTCCAAGTGTCTCCTACACAAAGTTACTACAGTCACAATCACATCAAACTGCAAGCTACTTGACAGCTTTTAACACGACCGTGTTTTTTTCTACCCTCTACACACAAAAACAAAGCTATCTTTGCCAACGTGATCCTTTAACCAAGACTGCATAAACAGGCTAGAAATCAAAGCACTCACATTCCTTCACATGTCTTCAGTTTGTGGGGCTTAGCAAACATTTTATCTCCTCTGTTTGAGGTAATGACTAGGCTATTACTGTGTCTTCTGGGATTTGAGCCTCTTAATTTCTTCATTCCCTCAGAGGGGAGACATTTTGTGCCATGTGGCAACCATCTTAAAATACTGATACAATGTCTGGACAGCATGGTATTTATTTTAGCTCCACTATATGGTCTGATGTTTTTGTTTCTTAGTTGAATGAGTATCAAGGGAGTCATTTGAGGTGTTTTCTTCCCTTTTGAAAGGTAAACTCTCCATTTGAGCTGACAGGGCTGATAGTATGATAGTATTCTGTGCAACATATTCATCAGCTTCTGAGGGACATGATACAGCATGAAGAATGAAGCTCATTCACTTGAACTGCTGAGGCTTTTGCATGGATGCACTCATGAAACAGCTTGAAACTGTTTTCTTTCTTTTTCAACCCTTCAGAACTGGCTGTACTGTCTAAAAAATCCTAATTCACAGAAACATAACTTCTTATTTATAAGTTGCAGTCTTTATTATTTACTTACAAAAACTCCTCAGCAGCCTTAAAGTGTCTTCTTTGACTGCTCACTCTGCACCACATGGGGAATACCAGAGGCCTTTTCCACTCTGCTCTCTGCTGTGCTCTCACCTTGTTTTAACTTTTCATGTATTGTGTTGTTGAAGTTCTACAAAGGTCGGGATTGTGTTTACACAGCCTGCACTCATTATTTCAGAGCAATGGACTACAATATATTAGTATCCTGAAGTGTGAATGCCATCCTTTTTATCCCCTCTAGGCTGTTGCGTTTAACCACTGAGACACTAAGCATCACTAAACTCTATTAAAACAGTCTTTTCACACGTATTACTCACTGTCCTGAAAAGTTGTGAAATAACAGCCTGACGAGGATGATGAAGTTGACTTATTTTGGTATTTTTAAAAGCATGCACTAAGGGTTTACTAATAGTGCATCCTTTTTTTGCTTTTGCCTTTTTGATTGTCATTATTTGATTCATTCTGTTTGTTGCACTCTATTGTGCCTGTCATTACCCTATTTGTTTGCTGTTTATACTTAGTAGTTTCGTTTGATTGCATGGATTAGATCTTAACAGGAGAAAGTATCCTCCTCTTCAAGTTCTTCATTGAAGAAAAAACTCTATACCAGAATTTCTCGAGTTGAATGGTACAAAACGGTTAAAACACTGACCAAGTTTGATGACAACTACAACAGACGAGGGGGATGCCAAATAGACTGAGACTAAACTATATTACGATATGAAACAAAACTGTACAATACAAAACAATTGCATGAGACTGTACAATACGATATGATACGGTGCAGTATGAAACTATACAGTACAATACAATGTAAGAGGATGCCAGACTACCTGATGCTGTAACGTACATTGTGATACAATACTATACTATACAGTATGATGCCATGTGGTACAACACAATACATTAAAATAAAATGTATCGAAGTAAAAATTTACTTGACTTCAACACAGCCCACATCTAGCTTTCTTTATAACAGTACACTGTTGTTAAGTATGAAGTCACGCACAACGTGTAAGCCATGTTCAAGTCCAAATGCTTGTTTACTTGCTAATAGACACTTGCTCTCCTCTGCTCTTTCAATAGGTTTACTTGTGAATAAAAATCCAATGCATTATCAAAATACATGTAAAGCATGTAGAAAATGCAGCATGTCATCTTCTCATCAGCTCAGTCTGTCATCCAACACTGTTAAAGATTACACTAGTACAAGAGGCTAGCTACCATCTACGAGCTGATACAGATCATTCACTGACAAGTTTAACAAATGTTGCCAATATTAAGTCATTATTTTTTCTATGTATTCTCCGGTCTTAAAATTAGCACCTTTTTGGAAAGGTAGCAGCTGATACAGCTGCCCCTCTTCTGCTTGAAAACGGCACTTGCGTGAAGTGATTCACGTCAGCAGAGGGAGATTAACTGGGCACACACTGTGATCAGTGATCATTTACACCTCAACTGTATATCTTACTGCGGCTATTTTTAAATGTATGTTTACATTTCTAGCCTATTATTATTTCTTACAGCTTCAAATATCACTTATATCAGTGTATGATACATCGGTAACATTAGGGATCTTTATATGAATTCCCCTTTCAGTCATTTAAGAATGTAACTGAAGTGATCAATGAAATCAATCTCTACTTTTTGCTCCAATCACATGGATATGAACTGATGAAGGCCTTTTTGATATGTTGATGTATTAAAAACACAAGGAACACAGCACTGCAGAATGTTTAAATTACCACATGTTTTAGCAGCTCTGACCTGGAAACTTATATTTTGAGGTGCAACGTCACCACTTAACAACTGGATTATTGGAGCTTGTGTTGTCAGTAGTTGTCTGTTGCAGTCATGACCAAACCTAGCTGCACACAGCTACGATGAGTGTAGAAAAAGCATGTAAACATTACTTGTTTGAAGTTCAATCAAAATTATTGTTTGAGTGCTGTAACTCTTTGATGTATTTTAATAATATATTAGCCCTGAGGTGAAAAAATCACACAAACAAGCAATCCACTGGAACACCATAACCAGCTGTTTTGGCTGGACCTGAAATCCAATCCTTTGATTTTTTTCCTTCTCTTCATCTATGATAAGGGCAAAAAATGTAATTACCTTCATTTTCTCTCTTAATGTCTTCTTAACTGAACACATCATAAAAAGGCACAAAGACACATGCACAAGTACACACAAAACACACACACACACATCTCGCCATCCCAATAGGTCATCCACCTGCTGTGCTACATCTGATACTCTGGCACTTTCTCTTTCCCTCTGATTAGCTTGGAAGGAGGTGGATGAAGGCCAGAGCCACTGCAGTGTGTATGTGCTTGTGTGTGGGTTTGAGTATGTTACAAAGAACTATCCCCCCCACTGTGATTTTTTGCTTCCCGCTGAGAAGGATTTTGGGAGGTGCACATAAAAGTGGTTTGCAAAGGTTCCAAAAGACAACAGACTTACACGAACGAACAATAAACATGCACACACACAAAAACACAAGCCCCCAAACACTCCCGCTCTTCCCTTTCTCTGACACAGACATGCTCTGATTACTTAGGATAATCATCTGCAATAATTATATTTGATGAACAAACTGAATGAAGCATGTTACGATAAAAAAAGTTTGCTATTCAAAATGCAGATACAGAGTTGTTCAGAGGCAGGTCACAGCTACTGTGCTGTGTTGAACAGTTCAAAGCACAAGGACCGCCTGCCGCTGCTTTTTTTTTTTTTGTTATTTCAGGAAATAAACCATTTCTTCAAAAAGTTTTTTAGGAAGCAGAAACTTTAACAGTGTTTTTGCTTGATGAGAGCAGTGCAGACAGTGACCTTTGGTCAATTAATACACAGATAATCTCATTAGGCCCTCAGTTAATCTTCACTGACAGGTTTTGGCTCATAGCTCGGCAACAGTCAACAAATTCACAGACACACTCTTGAAAGTCAAAATGTGAACCTCTCCCAACTTCAATTATGAAGTGTTTTAACAAAAGATAAAAGGTTAATATGATGTTGAGTGACTCAACTTTCATCACAGATAAACAACACCTGAACATGGATCTTCACACACACACACACTTAAAGTGAAGCATGAAAACAGACACACCTTTGTTTTTAATGAAGTTCAAGATTCATGATGTCTAGACAATCCTTTCTGAATTAGTGTTACTTATACTTTCAAATCTCTCCTAGTCTGTTAAATAGAGAGTCAGGCATTTTAAAAATCCCTATTTAGTATGAAATAAAGAACTTAAAGCTTAAATCTGCTGCCAACTAAATACTGACAGATCCATTTTCTGGCAATGTTACACTGCACAAAGCAGATTAGGCTGCTGTAAATGAATAACCTAAAAACATTAGGAGGAGTTTAACAAGAGAACGCTCCACTAAAAGCAGATTAAAGCTATTGATGTTTGTGCACAATTAGAACCTTGAGCCAATATTTCTCCTTACATGCTCATCTGTGTTACTATCAAGCTTGAAGATGTCTCCTCCTGTGAGTGCCATGACACATAAAGCCAAGTGAGCCGCCAAAAACATCTCAAAATGTGGAGGAAATTACAAATTACACAGTATACTCCACGTGAAATCCAATTTGCTGATGTTACATTGTTTTATTGAGTACTTTGAATGAAACAAAGCAATCTCTAAAACTCGGATAACAGCTCTTACGTGACACCACCCGTACATGTAAGACCACACAGCGATAACCTCAGATAAATACGACATAGAACAACACGGTTTTAAATATGTTGTGCCGACCAGTCATACTAGACTGAAATAAAGACAAATCCATATGTTATTGTAGGTCATTAAATTAAAGCTCTCTTCGTTTGTTGTACATAAAATAAACTTTATTGTTGATTGCTATTTTTATTTTATTTTTGTTAAAAGTATTTTTTTTTGTTGAGGGAGCTCTTTTTCTGCTCACTGACAAAACACACACACCCACAGCTGTCTGTCTCAACACTCCAGTGACTCTCTCTGACATTGGTTGCTATGCACAGACAGCAGTTCTTATCCCTCCATGGCCTCACACCCCTCTTCTCTTTGCATGGCTTAGTTTTTTTATTATTTATTTTTTACTCTGTCCCCTCTTTTATTCATTTTATTTCCATTTCCCATTTGCCCCTCTTATGTCATTATCTATTGCTCATATTTTTAATCTGTGGTCCCTGTGGCTCACACTTTTCCTCTTTGTACTTTGGGGTCATGGACAATGTGTGTCTGTTGTTTGAAGTGAGAACAGAAGAACAATGTGACTGAAAGGCCAGGTCAGATCGCTGGGGACAGAGGGATTCCCTGTCTGTTACCACTTTGGACACTATCGCTTCAGGCTTAGATCCCCTGCATTGTCTCATATAAGCTGTTATTTGGTACAACATAGTCAAAATCCTATATTTGAATCAATGATCAAAATCATGCATTTCAAATCAAATAAGTGATTTTTTTATTAAAGAGTCAATGGTGTAACCCAGTTTGTTGTTCTGCCTCTCATGTTTCGGTAAGTAGCTCTTCATCTTTTGATCTCCACCACCTCCACTCTAATCAAGGTGTGGAGACATCTGACACCTGCTGTGTAAATCAATGACATCTACTGAATTCATCCAGCAATTAAACTACTTCATCCATGAAGCTGTTCAACTTGACTGCTCTAGCATTTTTTAGACCTTCATTACAAATGAGTCAGGTTTTTCTTCCTTTGTAGTCCTGGAGAGTTCCTGTATGCATATACATACATAGGAGGAAAATCACCCTGTCACTTAACTCTGGATAAGATACAATAGGATTTGATACGATACATTAGATACAATATAGTTTGGTATGATACAATATGATTAAAAAAAACAGTATTGTTCAATAGGGTGCAATACTGTTGTCACTACAGCTCCATTTGTTGTGCTTCCTTCTTCAATCAGCTGGCTACCTGATTGGCTGTTGTTTTGTTCCATGTTACTATGTACAGATTGCATGCTTTGCTTTTCTCTGAGCTCCCCCCACACATCAGGATATCTAATCACAAATACTAAATCTACTGTATTTGATATTCAGTATTTGAAATTGGTGCTGCCTCGACCGTCTGCTGAGCAGATTGGGTAAAGTATAATCACTCTTTTCATACCTCACCGCAGGATAATCGGAGAAGATAATCTGTAGAAATATCGAAATTTTGGCCTTTGTTTACCTTTGTCAGAGGGGGAATCCAAAATCATCCTGGTTATCGTGCAATGTTACCCCGCTTTAAACAACTAGCATGACTTTTGTTGTGTAAGGTTTGGTAAGGACATTTCCAACATGGTTGAAAGAAATGTCAAAGAAAAGATTAAGGCTGCATGTAAAACTAACTTTGTCTATGTTTGAAGCTAAGTATAAGTATCCCTTGATTCAGATTCCCCATTGTAGTGCCTGTTGAGTCAGTAGATAGCTTAAAGAGCTAGATCCCTAGTAACCTAACAGCTCCATATCATCATTGGTTTTGACATTACTACATTGCTGACATTTGCCTTTGCCACCTCCTCTGCTTGCATGCATATTCCTAGTGTATGTTTGGGGGAGGGACGCTATTTTAATGGCATCATATTCGTGTGGATGAAGCCTGATTGTTTGGCATGGCATTTGACTGAGACCCCCCACTGCTGAAGTGGGCCGAGGTCTGACTCATACACAGTCCCACACTTGCATGAGAGGGATGTGTGAAGGCGCTTGTGTGACATTCCGAAGTTAGACTTTATCTGATAAACACTTTGCAGGAAAAAATCCAGAGTACACTCTGTCTGCATCGTAAACATGTTTATTTCAAATATACTAAGACTGGCCCTTAAGGTAGACTGTCAGCATTGGTCATTTGTCCAAACAGTAGTTTAAGCTACTTTTTTACATTTTCTCACAAGCAATCTCCTCTGGTCACGCAAGCATCTTGTTTTTTTTCTCAGAAGCAAGCTGTAGATGTTGCATGGTGTTACATGAGTGCAATAAAAAACTCTCAGTATGGAGGTGTTGGAGGATGGGTAGCTGATGTGAAAAAAAAAACCCTGACTTTTAAAGCTGAGATCAAGGCTTGCATCAAAATTCCAGCAACCCTTTTAAGGTTAATTTAATCATAACCACAGTCTTTTTCTTTCCATTAGCAAATTATTTTAGTTACATAAACTGATTGTTGGAGGCAGTTGTGAATAAGCTCCCATGTCATTTAGGTCAAAGGACTTGTCCCTCCCTCTCTTATCTCACGTTCCAGTTCTATAAAAGAGTGACATGGCAGGATACACATAACATTTCTCAGGTCTGCAGTGCTCTCTGGCATCAGCACCATGGTAAATGGTCTTTAAGTTACTTATTACTAACATGGCATCAGAGAGGCATATTTTTAGCCAGCAGAAATGGTTGAATTAAAGGCCTTTAAAAAAAAGCAGTCTTAGAGCCTTTTTTGAAGAGGCTATCACGAAGGGTAACTGAACACAGCTGGTTTAAACTTCAAATCATGATAAAGCAGCAGATGAAAGCCTGTTAAAATTAATTTTGAACGCCTTTGATCTTCATTTATCCACACATCATACTCAAATCTGAGCACTTTGTGCATAACATGGTGAATCTGTATGGAAAATGTGGATCTGATGGGCAGATGGAAAACAAAGAAACGCAGAAATATGTGTCTTACAGCATCACCAGATTGTTTTTCTTCTTCTACTTGTGATAAGTTGTGTTCTGACGTGAATACAGATGGGTTATTGTTCTAAAAGGACTTCTTCAATGTTTTTTCTAGCCTTGCTCTCTCAACTTGTGTCTTAAACATAGTTATTCATTTTGCACTAATCCGTGTACTTAACCATACTCAAGGTACACATCTATTTCTAAAGTGCACTGCAAACTTCTTTGTGAAAAAGTAAGGAACCACCTGGGGAGGTACCTTTCACAATGTTCCTTTGGTCTTATTCGCCCAGAAACCTGACTCATGTTTCCATTTCATTGTAGGTGAAGTATTTAAGTTGATGTGTCAAGTCTCATGGCAGCCAGAGAGAAACGAAAGTTCTTTGTTTTGTCTCAGCAGTCTGGCCTTTGTTTGAGCATCAGTGGAAACTGACATAGCATATTTATTACCAGTACCAGAAAAAAAACGGTGCCTCGAAATGGTTCCAAAACAAAACCACAAAGATGCTCTTTTATTACTAAATAGAAAAGAAACCTACAAACTCAAAAATGTATTCTGTCACACCAAGGCTTTAAAATTCTGCAGATTAAAAAAAATCTCATCACATCACTTTGAACCCCTTAGAGAACCAAAATAAAATGAACTTTAAATCATATTCAGTTTGAGCATGATTAAAAGCCTGGGCAAATCTGATGGTTAATTTTCTCTTTTTATTAAGAGCGGGCTCTCTAACATGCTACAATGTTACAATGTCATTTAGCTGACACTTTTATCCAATGTGTGTTTGAAAGTGTGTGCATGTGCCTTTGTCTACATTGCAATCATATATTTACTGTAGATTGAATTTTGAATGAGAATGTTTAGTACTCATGTAATAGTTATACAGAACAAACATCAGCCCCACATTTCTGTCAAACCACAAAAATCCATAACTGATTTTAGGATAGCTAAGTATCGGTGTGTTGCTGGAAAAGCTGTCTGCCTAGAATGGCTCCAAGTATAAAATGCAGGCAAAACATCAGTCTGTTGGGATAATGAAGTTCCTTTTCAGTGTAACAGCTTGGTTGGGCTATTAGGGTCGTCAGGTTGACATGTAGAGGTCCATACAGGTCAGCCTGCAAAGTAAAACATAGCCTCAAAGGGGAACTTTCTACGTTCCACAGACCTTTCTCTATATTTTGTACCTAACCTGAATGCGTTGTAATATGAGAGAAAACAGACCATGCACATTCTAATAGCTCAAAGTATATTTGCAGCAGAATGAAAACAGTTTAGAGCCAGGCAAAGTTTGACAGTGTGTGCATGGTAATGACCACATTCATTTGACAAACTCTGACCAGGGGATGTGTGAGAAATAACTCCTAAAGCTTTCAGTAAGCAGAAAAGTTTTCTGGAGGGAGCCCAGGTCACATTAGAAAGTTGGTTTTGGTTTGATTTTTTTTGCAGAAAAGTGCTGAATGTGCATGTAGGCACAAAGTCTACAGTTTGGTGTGACACTTACTCATGGGCACATGAGCACACACTCAGCTGACCGCTAGACTGGTTAGCCAAGGGAACAAGGGCAAAGAAACCTGAGACAAAAAAACCCCAACAGCAGGTGCTGAATAATGTAGTAGACAAAGGCACATGTACACACTTTCAAACACACATACCTGCCTACACCTGGTTTTGGGGGTCTAGGGGGCATGAGGCTGGCATAAGGCTAGCTGTGCCTGTCAGAAGTAATCAGAGCATTCGGCTGAGGGCTGGCATTTACAGCTGATTTGTCAGGATCGGCGGGCCCATGGGGTTCAGCCAATAATAAACCTCCACCTGTGGTGATGGATCACCTGTGACACAGCTGGCCACACGAGGGGAGACATGGCCACTGGCATGCTTTGAGACAAGACAGGACCAGACACAGGAAGAATGGGAGGGAGAGAGGGAACAGGAAAGGGGGAGGGAGGAGTTTTCCTTCCCGTTTTGTACATAACACAGCTCTTTATCAGGGGACTGAAATCCAGCTACCTCTATCTGGGGAGCATTTAGATTAAAACTGAACAGAGGAATACAGATTCTCAATAAGGTGTCAATTCTATATCACTTTCTATCACGTTTTCTCATTTAGAACAGCTAACTTGAAGCTTTTTTGTCGTTGAGGAAATGTAGTAACACTAGGCAAAGTTATTTGTTTAAATCACATTGGATCTGGCCGTTGATACAACCCTACTTAATGCACTCAGAAGAAGTCTAGCTGTCTGTCTGTTCAAGTTTATGACAGTGTTGATGATGAGTATTACTTGTGTATAATTAGTTGCAGTGATTAAGCATAACTGTAGAAGCTGTGAGCTTAGATTAATTATCATACAGCAAGTGATCATCCACCTGTCATTTTAAACAGAAACTTGGTTAGAGGTATATAGGAGAGAGTAACAGACAGCTTTTCACAGTGGGTTTAGATTTTTTAAGTTTGTTTACACTCTAATGACTGGCTTAATTTTTGGGTTTGACAGGTAAAGGAAGGTGACTTTAGGCAAGCTCCAAGACAAAAAATAACGAGACAGGGAGGGAGACGGGGCTGCGTGGGATGTTTGCATATAGTTTAAAACCAAGTGAGGAGGGGTGAGATGAGAGAAAGGAAAGGAAAGTAGAGAGGGCTGTTCAGCATTATGTGAGGACTACAGATACAGCTTAGGCATATCTAGAGACATGCAGGAAGATCCAGACATGAGTAGAAGCTGTAAAAAGGAAAATCCGTACTGTACTAAGGTTGTCAAAATGTACTTTTTGATACAAAATGCTTGAAAACGATACTATTTCTGCCATTTTTACGTTTGATAATATCAGAGTACCAAAGCTTATGAAAAAACTACAGATCCGCAGTTATACATTTAGCCAAAAACTGCCAGGAGCAGGAGTGACAGAGAGAGCAGTTTTGGTGGAGTGAGTGTCGCTAGTGAACACAAAGCAGAGAAACAGAGAAATATCAGTATTTTCTGATCATTTTACTACGGTTACACCCTAAAAAGCAGACTTCCAGGCCCACATTTCGACACAAACATACTCAAAGGTGCTGGATTGCTGCTGTGCTCATCCTGCTCTCTGCGTGACTCTCACTCTCCTCTCATCTTACACAGCCACTACACTGCATACACTTCTCATCCACAGGTCAGGACATACCGACATTTTGGGTTCTTTTGGCGTCCTCTAAAGATTCAAAAGTTCTATTTTGCATCTGTTGCAGACAGACAGAGAGCAGAGAAGAAAGACAGAGGTGTCACTTGGGCACTGCATTTCATTGCAGTGCTTCACATCCTGAATCTCAACCAGTGGAGAATTAGCTGTGAGCTCCACACTACTGCACAATGATTGACACAAAAAAATGACCCAAACACTGCAACATAATGAGAGAACCAGAAAGCACACTCAGAGGGCAGAATCACAGACCCCACCGCACACTCAAATTAAATTGGGTGTGATGACTGAGAGGGAATATTTTAATAATACAGTGTGTCTCAATTTTTGGTAGTAGCATATCAAACCTCAAAATCTGGCATTGTGACAACTCTATACAAAACACATGTCTTAATGATAATCACTTACTGAATACTGGGTAATCATCAGAAACATGCATGGTAAAGACTTCATGGATATAAGGTAAAAGAGACCATTATCAAGGGCCCAAGAAAAATCAAAACAACATAGGGATACTATATAAATGTCTGCAAAACATTAGACTGTTTTAATATTTTAGTAATATTTCAAGCTTTTAGCTATTAGTGTTACACAAGGATTCCACAAGGCACATCTTTATGAAACCTTTACTCAGCCATCCTCGCTAGATCATCCTACCTCCCCAATTTAAAAACTTAACTAAAATCTAGTTGATTTGGTACACTTCTGATCCATTCACCATGACTTTTGTCAATGAAAGTTGATGTTGGATTATAATACACTACCAAGATTATGCACAGTGTTTTACTTTGAGAAAATGTATTCTCTGTTTGCACTTGCCGCTGTAGAGGTTGTTTTTTTTAACCCTCCTGTTTTGTTCGTTTCTCGGGAACAGCAATAATGTTCCTGGGTCAATTTGACCCGGGGCATATTCAATTATCCAAAAGTGTCAGAACCCAAAAAAATCCAAATACACATTTTATCTGATTTTGAACTCTATTACTAACCATTTAAATCAAGATTTGGTTCATTGGTGTTCTTTAATTCTCACAGATTCAATGAGGATAACTGCATCATTTTTCATCAACACTCATGTAAAAACGTTTTCAATGTACATTTGAAAGCCCTAAATATAAATGCAACAGTTTTACATGACTTAGATTTTTGTTTATTTTATTTTACATTGTGAATTTATTTTTTATTTGTATGAATTGAAGTTGATAAATTAACACAAATCCTCTTTTGGCAGCACATGCTGCCCAGATTTTTATGCTGCATTTAACTGGTTTGGAAGGCATATAAGGCCTAAAATAGACTTTAAAAAGGGTCAGTTTGACCTGCAACATAACAGGAGGATTAAATCAAAAACTAACATGGGAGGCTCTGAAATGTCATCATGGTGGGGTAACAAGCATTTAATTTACATTATCAACTCATACAGCTATGTCTCTCGTTGGAACATGACATGGTTGCCTGTTGTGGTAATAAGGCTCCAAATAGGCAACTTATGAAATGTGTTGTGTTGTGTCCTTGTGACTGTGAGGGAGTGGTAGAGTAGGCGATTATCCATACTTTCGCCCTGTAATAAAGTTTGAGACTGATCGGGTGGACGTCTCTGCTCTCTGCATCTGCGCGCCAAACGGAGCCTGCAGCTGAAGGGCGCGCGAACTCACCGTGAGGCAGAGCTGCAGGAGGGTTAAGTTGAGATGGACTCTCTGGTTCCAACTGCCCTGTTTATAACCGTTCCTGTGTGCGTGAATGCCCAACAAGTAAATTGTGTGTCCTGTTATTATAAAGAGATGGAGAACTGACCTTCCCGTCCGCAGGCATTCACGTGTTAATTGATAAACTCCCGAAAGAGCAATTAGACGCCATGAGCATGTCAGCTAATATATCTAATCACCTATATAATCTTTTTTCTGTTCATTTCATGTTAAATGTAATAAATATGTTACATTTAAAAAATTAGAAATTTTATTATTAGACTAATTAACATTTATTACCACATAAACACACAAAAGTACCAAAAATTGGTACCGTTGAGTACCAGTACCGATTCCCAGGTACTGGGTATCGGTACCGTATCAGTTCAAATGTGAAAGGTACCCATCCCTACCAACTAGACTGTACAAAATATAATTATACAATTTCACCCGTTTTGGGCGAGTTCCCCATCTCTTCCCATGTGAACAGAGCTGCTTCAGCTGATCACATGGATATCTTGACTGGATTTCCATGTACACACAGGCATACAAGCAGAAAAGCCATACACTAGCAAAGACTCAAACTTAAAACTTTCACTTAGCTCAGTGCCTTGTCAGTCTTTCAGCATCTTATTTTAAGTAGCAGTCATCAATTATAGATGTGCTGAGGGGAATAATTGATGGGACACACAGCCTCCTCTAATGCTGCTTAGTTTGACGGATGAAGGGACAGCAGGAACTCTTTGGTGAAATCGTCCTCCACCCGCCCACACACACTCATATACACACACACTTAGTTTGATGGATGGACGATCAGCAGGAACTCTGGGTTGGATCTTTTTCAGCACTTTAACAGCAGTTATTATCTTCATCATTTAGAGCAATATTAATAAACTATTGGTCAGAAACACGATAATGGACTATGGTCCCCCTGCTGTGCATGTCAAAGAGTTAAAGAAAGTTTTAAGCCTTAAGCAACAGAGTCTCCACATATAAATTTTTGAGTTGACCGCTGTAAAAAGGTTTGACCCAGAACTATGATCTATATTGCAGTAAGTCTCAGTAGGTTTAATAATTGCCATGGTGAAAGAGTATTTAACCATGACTACTGGGATAGAAATTAGTGATTGACTGACAGAAGTATGCTAAAATTACTCATTGGAAAATCTCAAACACAGTAAAACTAAAGCTATTGTAACCATTGAATATATAGCTGCAGGCCATCATGTTGACAATAGTAATTTTCCTTTAATATTACCACTGAACTTGCACTATTTATTCAACCATACTGTAGATTCGATTTAGTGCAAAATGTGATTCTGTTTTATTTTCTCATTTAGTAGCAATGACATAATCGTGGTAATGCACCCAATGTGTTCCAATACGTTCCAATTGGCCTTTACCATGGAGGCTTGGCTGTCATCTTAGCTATCATCTAAAGGAGAAGTCATACATGACACAGATTCACTGCCCTCTTTGCTCCTACTGACTTCATTCAACCTATGTGCATACACACACCCTCACAAACACACCAACTTGTCCCAGGTCAAACCAATCCATCTTTGCACCAAAAGAGCAACACAATAAGACCACTGTCATCATGTCTTATTGTTTCAGAGACAACAAATAGACCACAGATACTTTTTTTTGTGTGTGGCAGTACTCTAATTTTTAACTTAGCTTGAGTGTGTTTGTGTGTGCTCTACAGCAATATGTCATAGGGATGCCTAAGAGGGGTGATAATCTTTTAGTTTTTTGCCTCTATAAATATTTATATACTGTGTTGCTGTCCGTCTGTCTGTCTTTCTTTCTTTCTTTCTGTGTGTGTGTGTGTGTGTGTGTGTGTGTGTGTGTGTGTTTGGGACAGTGAAAGGGAAGGTGGGGGCGGGGTTATAAGTGTGTTGAAGGGGGGAGGCAGTAAAACAGCTCTCTCAGCATGAAAAAGTGGGTTTGCCTTTGGAGATGTTGCTGTCATTTTATGCGCAGCGACATCTACAAGCCACCGCAAGGATATTTCGGAACTGTGAAGAGGGCATAGGAGGGTGTAAGGGAATGTCAGTCCACTGCATAAGCGTGTGTATGCTCAGCCGTGCATTCTTGCATGTGTGTTTGCCCATTTGCACCTCTCAGGGCATCGTTCCGTCTACACTTGACGGACCCTTGTAGTCTTTTTAATCTAAAAAAAAAAATCAGAAAGCACAATGCAGTATATTTATCTATTTATTTATTTATTTATTTGTGCTTTCAAAGTAATGTAAGCATTCTTTGATTATATGCATTAGTGTGTGCCTGTGTTTGGTGTATGTTGTGTACGGTTAAAGCTGTGGTAAATTTGGCAGACTAATCAAAAATGAGGCTGCCATGTTGAATAACAGTGATGCCATCTGGCAAGTTTCAAATGCATTACTTAAACTGTGTAGCAGTTGTGTTGTAGTGGATGGCAGCATAGATGGGTTTACCTATATTAACATTCAACAATCATACGTTTTTCATTTTTTAAAGCATTTTTATAATTGTACAAATAAAGACAGCTGGAACAAAAGAGCAACTACAAATAGCTAAGTGTTTTTCACTCTAAAGTTAGTACATTAGTCACATTAGTCTCCAAACTGAGGTGTAATACCCTTCATCATATAGTATTCCTTGTCTGTAATAAGGCAACTGCAATAAATCAGTTTACAGTATATGCAGTATTGGATCATAACTCATATGTACACATTTGTAAATTATTGAGTATCAATAGCAATTTATATTTGACTGAAATTGGATATAATGTGGCGATCACTGCAAACAGATTTGAAAGGGGAGACTCACACATCAAAAGATTGTCTCTTTAGAAAATTACATTCTCTCTTTTCATGACCTGTCGACCGCACTCAAGAACCACTTCATCCATTAATACTGTCCTTAAACCTATCCACTGTACTTCTTTATTATAGTAGGTCTCAAGTTGTTTGCTCTTTAATTATCCGATGAGTCAGTCAGGGAATCTGTCTCTAACACTATTGTAATGTCATTCACATTAGTCATCTTGTAGGTTTAATCACTTAAGGATTACAATTGGTCCCAAGTTCCATAAATTTTTTCTCTCTATTTTCAATGCAAGCATTACTCTTTATGAGTCCATTGGGTTGTAATATCAATGAGCAGGGCAGAAACCTCTAAACACACATGCATGTATTACGTTGGGTAAGCATGTCACTACAGGAAATAATTTTGAACTCATGGATGTGTATTCTCTAATAAACCCCATCACTGGCAAAAGAGCAAAAAGAAAATAGGATTCACCTTTTACCAATGTATTTTAAGCATATTTTAAAATGACAGATGCTTCAAGTAGCACTTGTGGTGTATAATTCAAAGATTACTATGACATATTTATTCAACTTTCGGCAGATATATTGGCGCTAAAATGCTCGCCAAAATCCCACTTGATATTTAATGGAGCACATTGATGCCAAATGACTGCAATAACTCTCTGCTGTCTTATTTGCATTTAATGTTTATCAAGACATATATTGACCATTCTCTAAGTACTAATGGGTTGGTGAAACAAATGAGGCATGTTGTATTATAAAGCTCTCAAGAGATTGAAGTGTTTGGACTCTACACCAAATCGCTCATGGAGTTTATTCCTCATGGACTTCAGGTCATTATTTTATGGTTGCACAAACACTTGTGTTTTAGCATTTTTGATCTCCAGCAATAGACTGGCATTAGGTGTAGGGCCAGATGTTACACGGCTGAGATGTTTTACATAATGAGGAATATAAAGTAGTTAGTTGTGTTGTGTTTGTGTCTGTGTTTGGCCATATGGACCGCAATCAGTGAAGTAAACTGAGGTCAGAGAGAAGTGTGTGTGTGTGTGTGTGTGTGTGTGTGTGTGTGTGTGTGTGTGTGTGTGTGTGTGTGTGTGTGTGTGTGTGTGTGCGCGTGTAGGTGTGTTTGGGTGTTTGTGTGTGTGTGTGTGTGTGTGTGTGTGTGTGTGTGTGTGTGTGTTTGTTTTACTGACCATACGGTCATACTAATCGACAAATATGTCACTTATAATTATTTGGTAATGAAGGGTATGTTTGTGTGTCTGTGCATGTTTTACTAAAGATAATGAGCCTCAAAAAATTATGTGTTCATGGCACATATTTTCAGGTTACACTTTTCTTAGACATAAGGTAAACTACAGTACAGTTGAATTGCTTAAAGAAACCTTGAAGAAGCAAAGTTAAGATAGGGCTCTATCATTTGTTATAAATAAAATTTACTTGACAACATAAAAGACATAACGCTACAAAGATCTATTTTAAAATGACCAGATGGTTCCGAGAATATATTAAATATGGATAAACCAGCCAAATGCCAATTAAAAAAGGAGTGGTGTGAAAATCTTCCTCTTGAATGCATTTGCAGTGTGTGCAGAACTATGTGTCATACAAGAGTGGAAGTAGCATTGTTAGTGCAAATTTGAGGGGGTGTGCAGTTGCAGTGAAGGCTATAGATCTGTTCAACATATTATGTAAAGTTTCCTTAAGGAATTTGTTTGTTCTCAATCAAAAGAGTTAAAGAATGAGATATATTTAAACAAACAGGACCCTATGGACATGTAAGCTATAAACCCTGCTGTAGACAGGGTCAACTCTACCATAGTTTTAATATATTTAAAAAATGTCCAACCTATACATCAACATTGGTGTGAGTGTAAGCACTTCTTATAACATTTTCAACACTGTACTTTGCCGTCACCCCATTTATTTCTGCATGACATGAAAGACAGGATATATACGTGTTCTTCTGCCTGCAGTGCACTGATCACCTGTTTGGGTGTGCAGACTCTGAAAGAGACAAAAATACAACTAAACAAAACAAAAAAGAGAGAGAGATTCTGACATTGATGATGACATATTGTTTACTGTGGACACAAGAGAGTATAAAATATTAAAGTATGACCTGGGGTACTGAGAGGAAGAACAAGACTCAACAGACTGAAACTGACAAGGAGGAAGAGACTTCTGTGCTAATTTCCTGGCCTGAATTCCAGACTTGGTCTATATGAGCGCTTTAACCAGTACAGATCTGGTGCCCAAGCCTGCCCCTGCCAGGGATACCGCTGTCCTCTAGTAATGTTCATAATTTAAAGAAAATAATATATAAAATAATTGTACTACAATACCACATACAACATTTTACCTTCCTGAATTTAGCCTGCATCCTTTTGATAATGGCATGAGTCACAAATCCTTATCACCTTGTCTTACACATTGAGTTGTTGACAATAATAGATTTTTTTTATTTTAGAGAGTATGCAAACTAGAAGCCAACTGTTCACCCGCTAGCAACACAATCCAATACGTCCAATAAGTTATAACATTGCATGACCAGTCCCATGTGTGTATAACTTAATGAGCAGTCTGAAAGCTACAGGGGCTTTAAACATGGCACGACCAATACACCAACATACAAGCTAATGAGATGATAACTCTACCAGGGCCTTGTGTATTTTTATTTGTGTTTGTATGGTAAACTTTAAGGGCAAAAGGGCACAGGGGACATGGATTGCACAGTCACACCCACACACAAACACAGGGACATGCAGGATTAAACTTACTGTGTATGAGACAATCATGGTAGTTCTCTCCTTAATTATGTCTCACTTTTGTGAATTTTAACGTCTTTTGATTTCACATGGTATTAATCTCTCTCGTCCAGATTACATGCTCCAACGGTGTAATGGCAGCCGTTTCAAATAAAGCACTACAAGCACTCCACTTCAAAGACAACAAAGTTGAAAAGAAGAGCTAAGCCTGTAAAGAATTAGTTTGAATTAAAATGTTTAGCCCTCCCAGAAGTGGCTCTTGTGTATCACACCACTTCAGAGGGCTGAGCACACAGATATACCCATGGTAGAAATCCAACTTTACTCTGTATATGCTGCACTTTCAATCACCCCCAAGTGGATTTCATGAAAACATTGTGTTCTTTCTGCAGTGTGCAGACTTTACAAAGGCTGTCCCCTATGCAGAAAGTCTTTATGAGGAGATTTTATGTAATTTGTTTGCTTGAATTTAATCAAAATAAAAGAGGAAGTGGAAGAGGAAGAGTAGAAATAATATGGATTAACATTGAAATAAGTAACACATTTAGCAATTTATGTATGATTCTTTAAGCCTGAACTAGTTTCTTAAATCTATGATTTTTAACTATTTGCAAAACTGAATTTCAGCTAAAATGACAAGATTAATATTGGCATGTTTGGCATGTCTTCAGTGTCATCCATTCACACACAAAATGGAGCAGCTAGTGGACCGGTGTTAAATAAAAAAAAACAACTATGTTTTGATATTTTGTCACATGAAATAAGCTTTTATTGTTTGTTTGATGTATCCCAGAAAATCTGAAAACAAATCAATCCAGCAGATGCTTCTTTGAATTTCTTCTTTGTTTATAAGTAAAACTTTATTGTACACACAAGACTAAACGTAAAAGCCATCAAAGCCTCAAGTAAAAAAAAAAATTGTCTTTATACATAGCCTTTGAAGAAGTTCAGTGACGCCCTTTCAACCATTATCTAGTTTTGTTGAATGTAAGGTCATATATATAGTATTTTAATTTTACTCAGCTCATAAAGTAACAGTGGCATATACACAAGATATCATAAGTAATGGAAACGGCAACACTGCTTAATTCATAAGCAAGCTAGCTTGTTTTTTTGTGTCTAGAAAAATGTATTAAGTCCAAATGAAAGGAATTGAGAGTTTTCAAAGATGTTATTCCTCCGGGCACAATGCAGCTGTATTTGTTCCAACTGGTTTTCAAAAAAAGTGACTTTGCCTCATGGGTCCCTGGGAGAGAGATCAACAGAGAGAAACACAGAGGGTTAAAATATAGAGCTATAGATGATTCTAATTAAAACTTCTTAGAAAATGATGGGTATGGTTTCATGTATGTTTCTCTCTTTTTCGAGCCAACTCATTAATGTAATTGAGCAATTAAGCATGAAGTTAGCATCTTAGAAGTGTGGACTGGCACCACCTCAAACAATTACGTTCCAGGGTAGCTTAATTTTCATTATGTATACAGCAAACATGTGGGTGTGTCTGTGTGTTGATTCACAAATCTAAGTACGTTTGTGTTACACCAAACAGACATTCATCCTTGAACATAGGGGCCTTACATGGACATCCATTTCTCTTTTACTGCCACCCAAAAACCAGAGGGGGGTCTGTCTGCAAGCTACTAATGGGTGGAACGTTTAACAGGCTGGGGGGCAGAAAATGTATCACACAGAACCATATAAGATGAGCACCAAATGAGAGCTGTTTGCAGCCATCAAATCCCAGCAATTGCTGGGAAAATATTGAATCTTGATCGGAGAGTGGTAAGAGTATTTTCCTCAGACCATCTTATATTTTAATACATTTGATCACTTAAGTCACTTGTACAGAAATTGCACATATTTGTATTACTACTGGAGTTGATTAGCTTTGGTTTGATGTAAGCTTTAGTAATATTAACTGTTGGATAAACATAAACATTGCACATCGAAACAAAGCTACCGAACTCTGGTGGTAATACAACCACTTAGAAATATTGTATGAGTGACTTTTATGATTTGATTTAAACAATATACAAATTTCTTTCTTAGGTAAACAATTGTAAGACAATAGTGTGTCTTGAACTGTAAACTACAATGCTAACACTGCCCCCATGATTCCTGATGGTACTGCAACATTTTATCTGTTTACTCAAGCTTCCAAAAAACGTGCAGATATTTTAACAAAACTAACCCAGAGTAGAGGCAGAATTGTCTCTGTCTGTCAGACATTAAACATAAATTAGCTTTTAGTCCTCACTTTGTGTCTGATTTCAGCTTCAGATCAGACCTCAGCTTGTTAACCAAATATGTTGGGTTTTACAGCATGACCCATCAAGAAAAAAAGAGTAAGTGATTGTATGAAAATACAATCCTCCACAATTTTGACCAAATTAGCAAAGTTGTCCCTATTTGACCAACGACAAAAGAAGTGGTACCAAACACAGACTGCAGGGAACACACTGGTAGTCTGCTGCTGGCACTGGAGAGACAAACCTCAAATAAATATTGTATGATGTCTTGAATAATAGATAGGGAAGCAGGAGAAACACACCACCCTGCAGGGAACGTCAGACTTGTGCACACACACACTGCGCTCACATAAACACGAATGTGATTGTTTGGTGTGAATAATTGGTTTATTCAGATTAGAAAATGGGATGGTCCATGTCAGAGTGTTGATTTAGGTAAGATAGAGAAAAAGGGAGCGTAATGAAGGAACGGGGAGTCACACCTCATCGAGACACACACACCTCAAACACAAACTTTCCTAGTATTGATATTATAGTACATAGCAGTTAGGCTTTTTGCACCCTTATGAAAGAATTAAAGTTTAACACTGAGTGAGACAGCGATTGACCTCCACTTGCCGCAGGTAAACCCCCTTGTTTCATTAAATGTCCCCATTTTAACATTTATTTTAAAATGTTAATGAGTACAACTGCCACCCCTGTGGTCAAAGCACAGGCCACAATTTTCTACTTCTTTTTTTCCCACCTTTATCAAATAATTTTTCTTTCACACCGCAAGCCACTTGTCTTCCTTCTACTTTTCTTCTAATCTTAAACTGAGAAGAGGCAATTTTTTTCAGTGTATATCTGTGTCCGAGTGGAATTGTATTTAGCATGGAGATTGTGTTTCTCAGGGGAGAGCTGAGTAGACCACATCATTACTGTGCAGCATCTGTTCTGCCTTGTATATCCTAAGATGTACACTGGTAGTTTTGGGAGCTACTTAAAACTACCCTGCACCATGGGATTTGGAAGATGCTCAAAAATGCAGTGGGGAAAATACATGTTGCAGACAGTGTTGCAAAGATCATATCAAGAATGTTGTAAAAATATCCTGTCACTGCAGGAGACCTCGCTTGCTCATCCTTGTTTTGTAGTTTATATCTTAATTCAGGATTATATTGCAGCAGCAGGATTTTATTCCAGAAGAAAACTCTTGCTCTACAGGGATCTGTAAAGGAAACTTTATAAACTTTGGAGACTATGCCCTTACGTGTGAGGCTTTTTGAGTTATGATTAAGCGCAATGGATCAAAGATACAGAAACGGGGGCAGGGGCAGGCTGACCTCGCTTTTTTAAACTGTATCGTGTCCTGTGGGTATTGCTTTCAAAAAAGATTCAAAGAAATAAAGCAACAGGAATACTATTTTGAGTTAAAAGGATCCTGTCACATTCATCAAATCAATTTTCTTCTTTTGTAGGACTGTTTCAGAAATTTGTCTTCATATATTGTAGATCTTGGGCAGCCTATCAGAGGAGTCGAAGAGCCAAAGTAACTCATCATCTGATCAATCAGTCATTCAGTCATTCAGACAGACAATCCAATCAGAACCACCAGGTTTATAAAAAGATATGCCTTACAGCTCATTTTGACAGTCTGATTGACCATAAAGTCACAAAACATGTTTCTTGTGTTAATCTTTTTCTCAGCACACAGACAAATGTCTCCTGAGAGTGTAAAAATTGTGTGGTCCCTCACTTCACTCTGGCAATGATAAGGTGCAGTGACCTCACACTGCTGAAGTGACACTTTTTTTCTTTGTCTGCCAATAACAGTTTTATTATTTTGTGACTTGCCTTTTGATGGCCTGCACTGAGCTGTGGGAGCTGTAGAGGAGAGGGTCGGTACTGATGCATAAAAGATGATGTTATGCAGTTTTAGTATCTCATGTTGTATCATCAGTGGACAGAGTAGCTCACTTCAAAACATACACAAATGTCCAGTGCCCTGTCACTGTGACCCATCTATAGATCCCCTTGGTAAGCTTTGTACTTGTATTCAAAAGTAACACGTTTTTAATAGACAAGGCCTACACTATGGCAGTCCATCATTTTAGTAGTCTGTGTCAAAATGGTGATATAAATTGTTATATTGATTATTATTAAATCCTCAAAGCAACTACTTTGATTACCTGGTAACATTAGGTCAGTATAAAAGATACTAAATTACTTTTTCATCCTTTGCTGAGCTGAAAACTAATTTTCTTCTTTTTTTTTTTTTTTCACTGTTTTTTACATTTTCAAAAAACACAAAAGATGCTGATTCCAATGGACCTGACTTATTCCAGGCCTGATACAACTCCTCATTCTGTCTTTCTTACAGAATGTTCAAAATACAGGCAGCAGTTATAACTCAACACTTGAACTGAATTGAATTGCTGATAGTTACATGAACAATATGTGTTTAGAAATCTGGCAAACTTGTCTATTTATTTGTAGCATGATTAATAGGACTTGTTATCACCTTGAGACTTATTCCAATAGGGCTTATTGTGTGACTTGCCTCCCTGTCTGTGCGCCTGTTTTCTTAAATTTGAAAATTGTATTTATTTATTTTTGTTCCATTCTTACTAATTTATGTGAACCCACAAAGGAGTCCAAGTCACTGATATTACATTTTTTGGCTGGCTACAGAATTTCATCCAGTGCAGCAACAGTACACATGTTTCTAAAATTAAAATGCTATCCCCTGATTGTCCAACCAGCTGTGCTTGAAGGATTTATTTTTTTCAGACCTGAGTGCATCACGACTGGGCAGTCTAATGGCCATTAAAGTTACCTTGTTTAGGAATTGGAACCCATTAGGTGTTAACCTGATGCACCTGTGTACTGGCTGTTGGAAAAGCCTGGCATGGTTGACAAGACTGTGCAGCCAAACACACATCAATCTGGGTTAAGGTGACAGAGGAGATGCCTAGAGTTGTGTGTAAAACCTGTATGTTCTATTGGGCTGTGCGTCTGCATGTGCCTGTCTGACCTTATTCATCTTAATTTTTCCACCTTCAGTTTCTGTGTGCATACAAGAGGGTGTGCATTAAACATGTGTGTAAAAGTTGCTCTGCTCAGGTATATGACTCATTGGCTGGCGGTGTACTAAGTGCCTTGCAGAGAGGAAACATCACGAGAGACAGGTAGTAGAGTAGGGCGAAGCAGGTTGTGAACTGTGCTTTCAGATGATCTGATAGTATGATGAGTCAACCTGCCTCAGCTTTATTAGGGACTCTGGATCTGCTTCCCTTCAAACTTAATATAGTAAGCTGTTCTGTGACTGCTGGTTTAATTTAGCTACAATACTGCATTCCCCTGTTCTGAAAATAGAATTATACCTGCCAACACAGAAATCTTATTCAATTACAATGAGGGAAAATGGGAGTTTTTTAAGCACCATTTAAGCCAAACTCGAGGAAAATGAAGGAAAAAATGTTATTGAAATGAAAAAGAGTTTTGTAATCCAAACCATCTTTGTACTCTACCACACAGCCACACATTGTAACAGGATGAAGGCCTCCTTCATCAAACATGTCCACTTTCTATTCATCCAAACAAAAGATAAAACTGTGAATTTTAACACCAAGTTTTAGGAGAAGTTGCGTGTTTTTTTAAATGTCTTTTGAGTGTGTGAGTCAGCTCGCCTACACTCTCTGCAGGTATCTGTTTTTTTTTTAAAGGCAGTAGTTGCTCGTCACCAAAGACTAAGGTGAAAAACTTTTGAGCATGCTTCAAATAGAACTCAGAGTTGAGGGGCTTATTCCCCACAGTGACTAACCTTTTTTTAGTGCTGTCATAAACACACTGTTTGACTTCCACGCAGGTGTCAAGGCAGCCTGCACTTCAAGACTCTGACTCTGGTCTGGGCAGCTGGAACTGATGGCATTTAACTCCTGTGTCAATCAAAGTTAATTAAAATGTACTTGATGCAATTAGTACGGATCCACTCTCGCAGCCTGCAGTGATTATTGGGTTTAATTCAATCACAACAATGAACGTATTACATTATTATATTAAGAGGGTCGGTGTTAACTATTGTCAACACAGTTCATTAAAGTGTGTAAACCAACAGACACATGGAAGATCACTGCTGTAATGCATGTCATTAGCACTAGATCAAAGGCCAAATAAGTATGTTTTGACTTGCAGCAATATCAGTCTGGCAACATGTGAGTGGAGCAGTCTTCAGAACATATTGATATAGGTGATTTAATTACTGGATTGAAGTAACACAACTTCATCTGGAGGCTTGCCAATGTGAAAAAAAACATAAAAAAAATGATGGTCCTGACTCCAACTGGCTCAGATAACTGCAGTTAAATGTGTGTGTATGTTGTGTAACAAAGCTCAGGAACCAGCTGTGAGAAGCTCTCATCTACTCATTTGCCGAACTTGTTCATTAACTGGAAGATTTAAAATCAGAGAAACATAAAGGCATCACTTACGAGGCATAAACAGTTACGCTTATTGGTGCCTGCACTGTTGTGTGCACATTTGGAATTGACAGCAGTGCAGAGAATCAGAAGCCATGGAAAGTTTGTTTCAATGACTTTGATTTTCTCTGACGTCTAAATGTGGTGTAAACAAAAACAACAAATGAAAGCGGCTCTGGTTGTCTGCTTGTCATATTCATTTGATCACATTCTATGGAGCCTTTCATGTCACTACCATCTTTTCCATCACTGACAGTTTATCCACATTTAGAAGTAATTAGCATCAGATTGATCTGTAGGGAAAGATAGAACATTTTTCCCACATTTTAGTACTGATATAAATAATGTACCCTTCAATCATACATAATTAACATACATTCGATGCATGGATCCACATGACAGTGACAAGCTCTAATCAAAGGCAATATATATGAATATAGAAATGCCCATGTAAGTTGTTTTTTTCTGTGCAATAGAATAGATCAGAAGAATTAGAATCAGAAGCCTTTATTGTCATTGTAGCAACAACGAAATTAATGTTTACACTCAAATCTGATGATGCACTCACTCACTCAAGGACAAAAACAATACACACATTCAATCATTCAATACTGACAGGACATTCCATAAAACCAGATTAAACCCATGTTCATTTATGTTGTAGGAAATTTTCAATACTACATGAAAAAAGTAGATTTAGATTTTTTTTTTAATTGCAATATTTCTTATCCTTAAATAACTTTCGTTTTCACTCTGAAATTCAATGCAACAGGAACATTGTGACAGCTCATTGTTTTGACTGAACTATTTTAGTAATGTTTCATCAAGGTTGTGAAGTAACAAAAAGCTTGTGCTGCTTCTGCAGACACTCACTCTGTGCAAAAGAGACAAAAAACAACAAAAGCATTCCTTTAATTATCAAAGCAATGACAAAAGGTTAACTTCAGCTCAAACTGTGATACCAATCAAATTGTGACCCAGCTCTCTGGTGCTGTATTAGTAGTTTCTGTATCAGGTGCTTTTCCTACATTTGTTGCAAAATTGGCCCCTTTCTTTCCAAATAAGCCTCTTAACAAGAAAAAAAGAGTTGAATTTGCACTCCTTCACTGAGCCCACACAATGAGAGTGAATTATTGGTAATAGGTTGTGACAACTTTATACAAGATGTTGATTTCAGTACTACAACACATCTAGAGGAACTCCATTGCCATAAGCATTCTAGTTGCCTCTCTCTCTGAAACAAGTGTCATTTGTTTCTCTGCAAACAATATTGGAAATCTAACACCTGGCGATCTGGTGGCTACCTCCCCAAAGCTGTCTGTGCAAATAGATCCAAAACTAGATGATCATTTAGATTTAGTTTTGAAAGCTGCTCTACTATCTGTAAAATTTGGAACAGTGGGGATGAGAGGAAAGAGGGATGGAGTGGGAGGGTGGGTGTAAATGCTGCTGTCATTTAGTTTAATATGTTGGCTCAAAAATACAGCATTAGAGACTGTGGTGTGTTATGTGAATGCATAATGGTGTGTTTTAAGGATGTAGATTGACTAGTTCTGTTAAAGGATACGTTTTTTGATTGCTGAATTCAGTAGTTAATCACAATTAATCATATCGAGTGTCTTTATTTGAAAATCAGAAGAATTTAAGTCTTCAACAATGTTGACTGGCCTGCATTCAGTTGTCGCCTATTTAGCAAGCACTGTAGCCAACTTCTTGGATTTAGTGACATCCACAGGTCTGTGGTGATCAGCAATTCCAAAATAGTGCTCTGCTGAAGATTAAATGTGCAATTCAAAAGCAAAGGGGTGTTTTTATTTTCCATCACAGCAGCAAGAAGTATGCAGACACAGTGGCAGCTTAACTATCGAATGCCAAAAGGGACAAAATAGCATGAGATAAAAAAAATCCAAAACATGTTAAGTTTAGAACTTAAATCCATCTCGACCAATGCCCGAGTGTTAACACATTTGCACAAGTTGAGTGGCTTTTTGTTCTTCTTGCCTTTAAACTTCTTTTGCAGGTCTCTCTCTCTCTTTCTGGTGCTCTGTCTCTCTTTCTGATGCACATGAACACAAAACACTTCAAACACTTTTTTTTTAAATCATACTGAGCAGGCAATGATAGCTTTCAATGAATGTTCTGACCTTTAAAGTCTGGTTGTAACCCATTCTGTGCTTTAGAATCAAGTGCAGTGTGTGCATACGGTATATGATGTGTCTGAATAGTGCTGAGCTGTTTTCCACAAATGAGCAACAGAAAACCTTTTAGATCTGTTGCTAGGTCATTGTTTATCACTTGTCCTCTTGTTTTTCAGAAGCTTAGGTACTAACATAGCACCAAGCAGGGTATTTTAGATACTAAAATACCACATAAGTGTCCTTTGGGAGCAAACATAAGACTATTATAGCCGATTTAGAATCCCTATGAAAGGGATAGCAAAGTTACTAAGAAGGCAAGCACAATGGGATTTAGATGTTGTCCTTGTGCGGGACTATGTGCGTCTAGGAAAATTGTCCTTGAAGCTGTCTGATAAAAAGCTATGAAAGAAAATGAAAGAAATCTCTTGACAGTACAACTTAGAAAGTAATACTGATGAGTCAAGCAAAATCAGTCGGTTGATGTAATGACAAAAAAGTTATATAAATGTACTTTTGGAGGGGAGAGAAGTGCTCTTTTTTTTCTCAGTCGGTTGTTTAACAGAGACACCAGCGTAAGGGAAACATATCTTTTAAGATTAATCCTCTTTGTCTCACATCTTCTCTCTTTTCCTCAAGGCAGAGGGTTAAGATTTAAGACTATGAAAAAAGAGCACATTTGTGATTTAACTTAATTTCTTTTCTCAATCCTTCCTCCTCTCTCATTCACTACCTCCAGCAAGTTTCTCCACACTCCTGCAGAGACAGATACATAAATCATCTCAGGAGGCTTGTTGCCCAGAGAAACAGACAAGGATCATACGCAACTCTGTGGTTTAGCCACGGGCATTCTCATAGGCTGGTACCATGGCAACCACAAATTATTGTTAGCAAGTGCTCTTGGTGTGATCACTATAAGTTATTTTGTCTTTAAATGTGCGCTTTGACTGGTTAAGTTGACTTGAGTGAGTGATAGCACAAATGAGATAACACGAGTCATTTCGATGTCAGACAGAGGTTTCTCAAACTCGAGGAAACAAAAAGTTGCAGAAAGGGAAAACTTGGCAGGCACAACAGCATCTGATGTATTATGCTGGGAGAAAATAATTTTTGAATGATTAGATAAAAAGTTAGTCCCAAATTATTGAATACCTGAAGGAAGAATAATCTCACCCCAGGGAGGGGTTATTAGTCCAATTTAGAGTCATGGTTTATATATTTCATGCATTTATCACAAGTTTAAGTCATAACAACTTTACGAAGGAAGAAAAGTCTGCTTTATATTTTTTCATTAACATTAACAGTAAAAATATGACTGACTGGGAGCCAAAGCATCAATCTCACCATGTATTCTCAGAGAAACTAAAGAAACAAGTCAGTATAATGGACTGAGGAGGACCTCTACACATATGAGGCTACTCTACTGAATAAAAAAAAACCCACAGAGACAGGCACAACTTACACACTCAAAAGACAATGTTAAAGTTGGTAGTCATGATATAAACATCAGTTCGGAGAGAGATTTTGAATGTTAACACTACCCCCCTCACAAGATTTTGCTGACATCTCGTGAGCATTCTATGAGGAAGTAGTGCAAGCTTCCCAGCCAAACAGGACGACATAGTAGGGGCGGCCACTTGGCCATTCAGGACAGAGAAAAGGAGAGTAGCTCTGACTGGTCCATGATAACGGGAACGAGGGGAATAATAACATTGCTTGATACAAAGGCTTTGGAAAACACAGAGATTTCGCCATAATCTCAAATTACTTCAATTACTGATGAGTACCGATGGGTATTATGACTTTTTTTCCAAACCAAGCACAAAAACAGTATCGTTTTTTGCCCCATTCCTACCAACTGCACCTTTAACACTGGTGATTGAAAGAAAAAAGAACATGAATAATACATATGCTGGTACAACCTATGGAGAAGACATTGTTCAGCCCATGTTGTAGGTACAGTATGGGAATACATAAGATCATGTACAGGTTTATTCAGTGCAATGGAATATCAGAAGTACAATTCTGTACCCATTATAAGCTTGTACATTTTGGCTCATAATGGGTACAGAATCATGCACTTTGATCTTATATAATCAAGCTAGGACTAAGCTACAGGCAACAAGATACATTTTTGAATGTGGCTGACACAGCAGTTCATATACACTTATGAAAGATGATGACACAAAGTCATAACCCATATGGCTGCCAAGAATTGTATAGCCCGTGAGGTGGCTTTGCCTCAGAGATAATACCTGGTACTACTGAAGATTATGGAGGAGCAAAGCATTGAATTGAGCTAAAATGACTACCCTAGCTGTGCATCTCAATTCTCTAAATTTGCATCCATGTGTGTTACCTGTTTAACAAACACCCGCACATGAATAACAACCTGCAGTTTGTTTATTCTGTGCTATGCTTGGAACCATACATACATTATTTCGCCAGCAAAAGGCGTCACTATTCATTATTTTTTAATTAACTGGATTTATATTTAGTGTGCTTATGATTGTGAACTCTGTCTTTTTAACACAGATACTTTTATGATGTCTCAGGTGCACTTGAAGTTATTTATTAGGTGTTAAGTTTCAGGGAAAATATAAATCATGAAACACTTCAAACCCTGCACTCATAATATTGATTTCAAATGTTTTTGATTTGACAGTACATGTAACTAGTGTTAATTACTAGCAGACAGTTTCTACTCCTAAAGACAGACTTTTTTTTCATCTCAATAGTAAAATTTTACATGAAAAATAGCTGATTGTGCAAAGAAAATAACTCTATTACACTCATGATACTACATCAAATGACTTATCATTTTTGTCACATGATGTAAAAAAATTGATTTAAAAAATAAACTGGGGAGTGATACTCTGTTTTATTGATTAAATGAAAGTTATACTCAATATTTGGTCTAGCGTGTCCTTACTCATCACACCTCTGAATTACCTCCTTGATCCTTGATCCTCCATCCTCGATCATTGAACCTCTCCGAGCAGTTGTAAGGGATTTTGGAGGCTCCTTAACAAGGCAGACTTTAAGGCTGATTTTAGCCTACACTGGGGGTCCGCGTAGCTCCCGTACCTACGCAGAGGCCTACGCACGTAGCTGACGTGCACCTCCATGAAAATGTATCTACACGTAGAATCGACGCGGACCGCAAGCCCTGTCATTGGTCCGCTCTGCGGCACTGTGTTTCCCGCATTTACAGCACTTCTGGGATCCCGGACATTGGCCGCACATTGACCGTGTGTTTCATCTCTTCCTCTCTATTCTTCATGTAATCATATCTGTATGATAAACAGCAACATGTATCATCTGTAGATTAGTATAACACGCTCTAAATCGCTGTGGAAAAGTAAACAGAGATCGTAGCGGGGCCAGAAGCAGGCGACCGGCTATCAAAGAGACCGCACTGCCTTCAAGCGTTTCGGCAGATAATTGCTGCGCGTGACATACTTGTGCGTCACAGACAGATCGATGCACAAGTATGTGGGGCTCATGTTCGTGTCAGCCCCTGTTGCGTAGGGGTGACGCAGAAGTATAAATCCGCCTTTGGAATTACTTCCAATTCAACCAAGGGCACATCATTTTAGACAGCCTAGATACACCTTTGTTCCTTGAAATAGATACCAACACTGACACTCAGCATTGGCTCTCACATGACACGCAATGCTCTTGTCACATATGTTGGAGTGTGTCATATGTGACAGTGGAGATGGCTGGAATGAAAAGAAACAATTAAAAATGAAACAGCTGAGAACAAAAATCCAGCAATGAAGCATCGATGAGAGGCATCAGTAATTGTCTTCTTTTGAAAATAAAAATCAACAACTATGCAATGCAGAGAAGATAGAAAAGGGGAAAACAACCAACTCAACAAAGAATAGAAGATTTTAGTCATGGTTAGGTTTTATTTAGTCATAAAAGCAAGCATTCTTGGCACTGCATCTGATATCACCACAAACAAAACACAATGTTTTCATAATTTTCTTTTAGGTCTCTTAATCCTTTGGGTCCTATTTTTGTTCCTTTCCCTGTAATTCCACTGAGGAAGCTTTCCCCAAGGATTTGAAACCTGCAAGGGCACTTTTCATTTCCACCTTCAAGACCAGGGTTTAAATTAAGTCCCTGTGTAATTATTTACCCCAGAAAAAGTTAGTTCCCCAGAACTGCAGTATTTTCCACAAAAGTGTGCTTATAGTTTAAAAAATCAAGATGGAAATGGTGTATGGCTTGAATAGAAGCTGCAAGTGCACTATCATGACCTGGTGACGCTACTGGGTCTCAGTCAGAGTTCATGACTTCCATGTGAATGTTTTTTTGTTGGGGCCTTGCAGATTACTGTACAAAACCACACCTTCATAATTGTCTTCAGTGATGGTGGAATTTATAGGTTGAATATTGTATTGCTCTGGTCTACTCTAACATCTCTGTCCGAACTCTGTGATTTATACTTTCTGATAGACAGGTTGCTCACTTGTTGCCTTCAACTAGTTGGCTCAGTCAGTCCAAATCCCAAAACACAGGTGAGACTAAGTGTTTAAATCTCTGGAACAGGAGCTTTGGACCCCTAGGTAGTGAAGGTTATCAAGCCTTTGATAGAGGGGACACAGCAGGGGAAGCTCTCAAGGAGTGGCAGCAAATGAGCACTGAAGCTTGGAGAGCAAACAGAGAAAACACAGTCAGGAGCCTACAAGGAAAAAAAAGAGGCTTGATCAGGACCAATGTAGGCCAGTATGATGACAGGGAAGATAAGATAAGATATCCCTTATTCGTCCCGCAACGAACGGGGAAATTTACGAAGAGGTGATTTACAGTGGCTCTGTCTGTAGGCTTAGTATTTGCTTTTATTCAAAAAAATGTAACAGCATTGGACAGTAACCTGGGGTTAGCAGCAGCTCAGACCTAGAAATTGTCGGCTTCGCTTTTCCCTCGCCATTCTTGTTGACAAAGTTGATATCGGAAGTCCCGTCCTTTCTTGATCTGCCTGGGTCTTTTAGGAGATTTTCATCTCAGAGCGCTAGAGAACAGGAGGAGGAGGATATTTTTGAGCTTTGGACGCTGAGTGCTGAAAATGCAGATCTGCATTGCTTTTGTATAGAAATAATGGCGTTAGTGGACACAGGCCCTAAAATGTGAGGGTTCTTAAGATGGAAACGTGTCTCCATAGTTAAATGTCATATATAGAATTAAGAACATCTGAAACAGAACAAAAATAGGCACACATTAAGAAAATCTCAAGTAATTGAATCCCACCTGAACTCCTCTTATCCTCTCCCCTTCTCTCTGCACATTATACATTCATGCACACATAGACGGATCTGAAAATAAAGGATGGGAGCAGTTGCAGCGACATGAGGAAAGGAAGCCGCGAGCAGAGAACAGACAGATGGAGAGATGGGTGGGTCATCAACGTTAAAGGGAAATCATAAACGTGTGTGACCATTAATCCATCAGTCCCTGCAGTTCATCCTTCTGCTCATTTGGGGAGAGAAGTAAATGAAAAAGTGGCATGGATATGGATGGGTAGAGAGATTGATGTGTAAATGGGTGGATAGATAGGCAGATGGGTAGATGAATAGAAAAGTGAAGAAATCAATGGATGGACGGTTTATATATTTAAGATTCACAAGTCACTACAGGCACACATAACCTCAGAGGGAAAGGCACAACTGAGGGATGGGTGGATGAGTAATAGAGGAGAGGAGGGATGAAGCGAGATACTTAATGAATGCTCAGCATGCAGAAAGAGATTTCAAAGGATGAAAACTCAGAGCAAAACTAAGACTTTTCACAACATGCACTGATGGAGCATGAACTTTTGATTTAAAAAATATACTAAAGAGTGGAAATTTTCTTTTAGAAAAATTAAGCATTTTAAATTGCCTGAGTAAAGTACTAGATTAATGGATCAATAAATGACCATAAATTACCAGTTATGATAGTTATGAAGAGATAAGTAGAAGTCAGGGTTATGAGTGAGAGGCTATGATATATTATTCTGAAGCTCTGACAACACTACTGCTGATAAAGTTTGGGCTCATGTTGACTACTTCCTGTGCTTAGATTGCTTCAAGCTAGGGTTGGTAGTCACGGAAAACTAGCATGAATTTGAATGTAGCATTTCCTCAGGACTCCGTCTAACACCTCCCCCCCTCCCCTCGGAGCTCCTCCAAACAATGCCCCGGCTCACATGCAGGAGCGCCGCTGCTTTGTGACCATATGATCGTGACTGATTCAAAACCGGTCTTCAGCACATTGTTTGTTTTTTGCACTGTCAACTCATGTCTCACTCAGCGGTAATGAAACACCAAAACATTATCGTAGTGAAAGTTAAAAACACAAACAAACTTGAAATGTACGTGCAGGAGGCGGGCAGAACGGCAGGACTGGATTTGATTGGTTTCATATTTTGGCTCCTGATGGCAGGGATTGGTTGGTGTTTTCCCAGGTTTACTCCGACTGTAGATTTTTTTTTGCTCTTTTTAAGAACACATTATGTATTGATTGCCATCGGGACATAAAGATCATTTTAACCAGTATAACAAAAAGTGTATGTAAATCTAACTACAAACCCCAGCTTTAATACATAAAATTGCTGTAGTTGATTGTACTTTTGTTCTGAAATATTGAATCTAAGGACCAGCTGAGAGATCAAGGTGTCATTATACATACAGTAGAGTTAAAAGTACAAAACTTGCATCCAAAATGAAACCAAATAATATAGTTACAGAAATGCACAAGCATCTAAAGTTGCACTTTCATTTTATAGTGTCTGGACTGTTGCAGTGAGCCCTCAGAAAATGTAGTTTTCAAAAGTTATTCTTTCCAATTGTAAAACTTAGAAACTCCACCTTTAAGTTTCCATCTGTTGTTCCAGGAACTTTCTTTGTTGTTGCTCCAAAGTGATTGACCGAGTTTTCTTGTCTCTGAAATAAAGTGACTGACCCATAGAAACCTGCAAACAGTCTTTCCTTTCATTCTGCTCAATTTGACCCAATCATCATTAGTCTTTTCTTTACTTAGTTGCGCACAGTTATATAAATCAACTGCTTTGCTTCCATGTGTTTGCCCATTACACTATGGGCGGCCGAGTCGAGAAATTGCGAGAAGAGCGAAGACACAATGGTTCAATTATCTTGTATGTACAGGGTCACTACAGCTTACCCTCGCTTTGACGTGTCATTATGAAGATCACCTATAGTTCTGTTTCCACTCAAAGCATGTTTCCAGATAGTTTTCTCTGAGGTGAGCTATACTGGCTTGATATGGCTGTCCTTCTTTCCTCACTGAATTTGCAGAAACATAAAATGTAAACTGTTGAGTGGTAAATAAATCTGCATCATATGAAACATTAACCTATGGATGCATTAAACGATTAAAAACCGTCTGTGATGAATGCTTAAGGTTCTCCTCTTGTTTGTATTACACAGTATAGATTTCAAACTATTAATTTTCTTGTTGCATATTTTCTCTGTGTAACAAATTATAACCAAAAAAAGTTTCTTGTTACACAACATCCTTCAGGGAAAGTTACTTAACACGCATGTTGATGCTCAGTATAAGTTTGCTACTTTAAAACAACATATCACCAGAATCTGGATTAAATGACCAATTAAGAGCACTGAGTTTTTGCTCTTAACCTGAGCCTCTATCACCTGTTACCATGGTGATCCGCAGTAGGACTAGAGGCATGACAAAGAGATATAGAGAGAGAAACAGACTGGCGGACCGAGACTGGATAAATAGACTGAAAAGATGGGATAGAAAAGCAGAGACAGTTTGTGTCTATGAGGGAGGCAGCACTGAGACAGTGACAGCCACACACTGAATAAGAGAGACGGAGCAAATGAGTGTTTAGTGAGTGCAGTGGGCTCATCAAGGATTCAAGCCTGATCCTCACACAATGATAAGGTTTAGATTGCAATATTCAATCCGTCAGATACACTCCATGCCTTACTCGTTGTGCCCCTGCTGCATTTTAAGCACATTGGTTCCCATTTTGGATGGAATATGGGCTCATCTGATGGGTGAATATGTGTGTGTGTGTCTAAAACACAATGAAGCGGCTCTGTCGATATTCCATTATGCTGTATAATGTTAGGACTCCGGAGGACTGAAAGAGAGTGAAAGCAGCAGAGGTAGGGAGCTGAATAAGAGGGAGTACAAGAAGAAGCCATGTAATCCTTATGGTATTCTACTCACACAGCTGTGTTACACAGTACAATATCAGCAAATGGGATTTGATGGGCATATCATGGATGATTTGTCTTGCTAATATTCACCCTAGAATAAAACAATCCCTGATTGTTTCCCGTTTCATATCTGCGTAACTGTATTTGGGAATATCAATCTCACGCTTCTCTCAGTTCAGCCCTTTTTTCCTCTCCCAGCATCCTTTGTTTCTGTCTTCTCTTCCAGCTCTGTGCTTTCGCGAAATGTCCATGGCTTTCCACGTAATGATTCGAGGGAAGCTCTGCTGTTTCATATAATGGCTCTTTTGCCCCTCCTTTCTTCTACTCTCTCTACAGTCACACATTTACCTCTTTGATGCGGTGGCTGCGTTTTTTTCCTTCTTCTTCTAGTACTTTGAAGAAGCCTGCTTTTGTTTTGGAGCTGTGATGAAGGAGAGCTGAAAGTACATGTGTTAAGAGGGTGCCTGTGGACATCTGTGAGCTCACCTGTGGAATCAGGGAATTGCTTTGATAGACTTATTAATTTATCAATGTATTTATTTATAGATAGAAAGAAGTCATGAAAAAAGAATACACGCAGGAGACAAGACACAGACAAAGTGATGCTGTTCATCATTTTATCATAAAAATCACACTACTCAGCTGCCAAAGTTATGCATGCACACCTACTGGTGCAGAAAAATGTGATGGACTCTAGATTCTTTATTGTCCGTTCAAAGAAGCATAAAAATCTGCATATGTACCCAAATACATTCACGCAGATCCCTACATACGAACATGTATAACAGAAGCTATAAAACAAACTGTGGTGTAACACTTTCTTTGTTTGCTATCATCATCTACTTTTTTTAACTGCCTGTGCACCCTCCTGCCCGTAGCCCTCCCCCCACACCAGAAGGTTGTTTATAATTTTCTAGCATGGTAAGCAGTGGTCACATTAGCATGAAATTGACTTGTTTAAATAGCCATAAAGCATTCATGGTTGCAGTGATGGCACTGTTGCCTCTCACATGCTTTCCCCTTCATTAAGAGATATATCATCATTTATGGTGTGTCTGCGTGGCTGTGTAGAACAGTGTGCAGCATCACTTCGCAGTTTCATTCATGTCTATGTACGGTTGTTTATTTGTGTGTCTGTGCAGACACACGTTTGTGCATAGTGAAGTTAAGTGATTGTAGTCGTTCTCACACCCTTTTCCCACAAATCACCCTCTGCTTTTCCTGCTACCTCGATTCCTTACTCTGTCTATGAACGTATACATCAATCTGGACTTTTTAATTAGCTCTGTTAAACTATTTCATTCTTGTCGCAGCTTTCGGGAGAAGGGATTATTTTCTGTGCGGGCTCCCGGTGGAGTGGAGCAAAGTAAAAAGGATGGAAGGAGAAAGGGAGATGGATCCACAATAATAATCTGCAAGAGTAGACCTCAGAGAGGGGAAGGGATTGGTAGAGATGATCCCTCAGGGATGAGGGCAGAGAGATACTTTACAGGCCATCAAGCTTGTTTTTTCTCTCACTTGTTCTTTAGAAAGAAATTTACTTCTGTCTCAGTCAACCATTAATCTTGTTACAGTTTCTGACCCCAACGCTAAGCCTTGGCGAAATACATATGCACACTTCACGGACATGTGGACACATATTCTCATGAATACCACTTTCTTGATAGTGCAGTCGAACATGATTTTTTCCTGAGTCCCAATGCTCTCATCTTAGTCTCTTCTCCCTCTCTAACTAAGCACTTTTACAAGACAGTCACACTTTCAGAGTAAAGCACATGCCCACTTCCCTTCATATCTGCACACACAGCTGCACAAGCACCTAGCTAAGACCTTTTATGTAACAACTATTTTGTCTTGTCGAAATTCCTAATTGCACTCTCCATGCACTGAGGACTTTTTGCTCTTTTTAACAGAGAGCACTGGGTCACAGCAGGAGCTGCTAAATAATACAGAAGTTTTCGATTGTATGTGCCAAAAACAGGAAGCTTTAAATACTTTCTTGGCTGGGCTGATAATTAATACTGGTGGTGAGGTATTGCTCTCTTTTGTAGGTTGCTCTTGATGTCAGGATTTCCGAGGAGATACACTACACAAGCTTGTTTGTCTGTTACTTTAAACTTTTGTAAGTGTTATACCATCTATCAAGAGTTCAAGACATGTACATGTATTCCATTAGTCTATCAGGATCACATGAAAAAAGGGAAGAAACAAACATTCCACATCAACCAAACACAGATGCAGCAAATACCTGAAGGCCACTTATCCTGCATGTTTAGGTCAGTTGTATCAAGTAAAGCCTTGTTAGAGATGTCTCACCTTTCTTTCAGAAGCTTTTTTAACTCAGCTCACAACTCAAGAAGCCTCTTAAAGAACATTAACCATGTTGAGTTGCCATTTGGATTCAACTTGCCTGTATGCCAGATAAGTAAACCTGTGATGTCTGTTATTTCTATCACGAAAGGGTCAAAAACCTCCTCCTGAAACATCACAATAATACAGCAAGAACTCCCTTTAGAAAACTGGGTGATCTAGGAACTCTACCATTAAGGCAAGGCAACGTTATTTGTATTGCGCATTTCATACAAGAGGGCAACTCAATGTGCTTTACATTAAAATATTAAAAGCATTGGAAACATTCAGACAAGCATAAAAGAGCACAATTAAAATGACAAATATAATAAAACAGAAAAGAAAAGGAAAATAAGAAATATATTGAAAATAAAATAAAATTTGCATTTAAAACAAGTTAAAAAAATGCTAAGATAGGAAGGCAGTGGCAAAAAAAAGGTCTTAGTCTCTGATTTAAAAGAGGTGAGAATTAAAATTGATTATTAACAGTACAGATGTCCTGCCATAACAGCTGCTCTACATACATTAGTCACACCAGCTGCAGACTTTGAGTTCATCATCATACTCCATTTTCTGAATCAAGACTGATGATGAAGTTCTTGCCTTTGCACCAAATTCCCACAGAAGCGATCATTCAAATATCTTATTCAGCTTCAAGATTTATCATAGAAAAAAAAAATCCTAAACAAAATGTATATCAGTAAAATGGAAATTTATGGAAGCCCAAAGTGGACATGCACCAATACAATTTGTTTTCTCAATTTTCCCATAATAACATTTAATCATGGTTGTTTTTTTGGAGATCTTAACATATTTGGCTTGTAGTTGAGATAAAATGTACGTTTCTCTTATGAAAAAGAGTTTTTTTCTAGTTGTTATTTTAAAGATCCCTCATTTTTGATTTTCAAGTTGGTTTTTGATATTTTCTTGATATCTTAACTATTTATCACCTGAAAATGGGATTAGTATATCTTAATATCTCGAGGTAACAAAACTTCTTCTCATGATAACGAGACCTTTTTCTGACAACCAGACATACGTTCAACCTTTGTCTTTGTTTTTGTGCTTTTGCAACAAGTTATGATCATTTGAGTTTAAGTATGTTTCCCGAGAAAACAACTATAAACAACTTGTCATCACTGGAAAACAGAGTAAATAAAATGTATGGATGTACAGTTCATCCACTCAGGGCTTCCATATGGATGTAACTGCATAAATGATCAAAACCATCAAATGACGTTTTCTTGCAGGAAATGTTGTAATCTGTGCTTTCACTCATCATTGGACAGAGTAGTTCACTTCAGTATGCGCAACACACAGGCAGAAACACCTGAAGGCTACTCAGTATACTATTAGCAGCTCAATCAGAGCAATTTGTGGAAAATGACTTTGCTTAAGGGTATATTGGCAGTGGTTTGTGGCAGGATGGTGGGCACAGCTTGCTGCTAAAAAATGAAACAAAAAGTTGTGTAATGGTATGAAAGCAGCAAGGGAGGAAAGAGAGGGATAAAGGCACTGTTGTAATGACTGTAATTGGACAGAGGATTCATGCAGGCCACACTATTGAGATGTAGATGAGATAGTGGGAGAGAATAACAGACAAATGGAGACAGGATAGAGGGCTGTGAAGTCTGCTTTGTATGTGTGAATGTGTGCATGGCTGAAAAGAGAGGAAAAGGTGCAGGGATGTGATGTGTAGGGCTGAATTCAAAGAGTTTGTGAAAGTATTTTTCCCAAACACAAACCTGGAGCATTAAGCTACTTGTCTGACCTCCTAACACGCTCTGTTTGAGGTGTAATTCTTCTCGCCAAAGGAAGGGGTGGGGGAAAGGTGGAAGAAGGAAATGAAGGATGGCGATTTTAAAGGAGGGAAGAAAACAACTCAGTGTGAAGTGCTGGGCTCACTGGTGAAGAAAGAGGTAGAGGAGAAAAAGAAAGTGAGGATGCAAACAGGGAGAGAAGGAAGGTAAGATGGTGAAGGAGGGAATCCGACAGTGGACACAGCGAGTTGGAACTACTGGAGTAGAGGAGACAAGCTGAGCAGACAATGGACAGGAAAGAGGGAGAGCATTAGAGGGAGGTTGAAAAAGCGGTGTTTCATGCTTAGCACAGTCATCTGAAAGTCATCTGAACTTACACAACCCGTGTGAATGATCCTAGACACTGGACAGGACGTAGAAAAGAGCTGGAGAGGAGCATCCAGACGGGTGAAGTGGCTGAAGAAAGGAGAGGTGACAGGCAGGGCAGGGAGGCATGTTGGGCTGAGAGAACGACAACGTGTCTGGCCACTGTGTTAGAGGTTTGAGAGGGAGACGAGAGGGCATGTGGTGTGAATAGCTTGATGTGAAAGGGATGAGGGATATTACATGTTTTTTCGCTGAAATTGAGAAAGAAGGGAGCAGAGTATTCTACTGTTGTCATAATAGCCACTTTTGAGTCTCCTAAAAATGTATTTCATTGTACTTTATATTATCGTCCTTATTATTTTTTAGTTATTTATTCCGATCATGCATTGTCCACAGAATGCACCTAAATCCATTCAATTCATGTTTAGTTGAACACCTGAGAGTAAGAAAGGCTGAGATTTAGTGAGCAAAAATACATTTAACCATTATATACTTAGCAATTTTGACTGAAATTACTTCTCTTAATACACAAGGAATTCTCTTTCTGCTGTTCTCAAATCAGCACTACGCCACGTGCCGTTTTTGTTGGAGCTAATGCAATCTGCATCTATTGCTGCTTCATACTTCTTTGTTGCCATAACAAATTTTCAGATGACTTCATTAATTTCTTGTGTACAAAATCAAGGATTTTTTTCCCTTCTGAATATTTGCAGCACATGTTTTTCATTCTTCTTTTCTATATCTAACGGTATAACATAGCGCCACCTACTGTGTTTGAATTCCCCCTTTATCTCTGATAACTTATTGGCTGGATGCAAATTTCAATCTTACATTAATCTGAAAATACAAGTTCAACCCCACAACATCCCCTTGTGGCCTGTTTTCAATAATCATTCTTGACTGTCTTGAATAACACTAGTTATTAGTTATGTTGTTTTACCAATATATATATTGGAGGGGAAGAAATGTTTGATTTGAGATAAAGTAAGTTGGAAGCAATGAGATGGATTTGATCTAAGAAAGCACTTGGCCAAAGCAGAAAGGCTTTCTATTATCTGTGATGGGATTGTAATGGCAGATCATTAACCAGGGAAGCGTAACTGTCCTTTTTTCCCTATCCTATCCTGTTGCTTGTGCGAGAGTCTGACTAAAGTTGGTTTCTTGGTGCTCATTAGTGAGCCTAAGCCTCCCAGACTTCACTCAAGTTGGGAGGTCGTGTCTTACTATTCTAGGCGAGATAGCTCACCTCCCACCAGACCTCCCTATAGGTGTCAAATAATCTGTCTTTGTCTCTCTATCCTCCTGGGGACAATTTTCTTTGGGACTGGAGAGTAATGCTCCAGACAACATATATCCGAGGTCATGAGGGCACTCAAACCTTTCAACTCCAATATGGGGGCAATTCCAGGAGGGGTCTGACGCTGATGACACCCTCTTTCTTGGCAGAAGGGGAACATATTGAAAACAGACGAGTCCTGGGTGGAACAAGGGATGTGATGATTTCCTGGAGGAATGGTGGAGAAAAGAAGGATCAAGAAAGAAAGAAGCTGAGCAGGAGACAGGGAAAGGCCTGAAGCAAAGTAAGCCATGAAGAGGAATAGATGCAGGACAGGAGTGCTCCCTTGTGAGATCTGAAGAAGAGAGAGAGACAGAGAAGAGGGTAAAAGAACTGGCAGAATGTGTATGCCTGGAGGGGAAAGAGAGGTAAAGACAGACGAGAGGGAGGGATGTGGAACAAGGGGAGGAAGGGGCAGAGTTCAGGGAGGTAGAGAGAAAGGAACACGGCATCATGCGTTATGAGTGAGAGGAAAACACATGAGGGCAGGCAGTGTGGTTAGAGTGGCAGTGAAAGTCAAACTGTGTGTGTGTTTGCACCTCTGTTTTCCCCGAGAAATGTTTCTTGGCAGTGTTGTAAGCCATCTTAAACAGTGTTTAGACCATATGGCACTGAGACTCTCCAGGGCAGGCATTACAATTTACTTTTTTTTCTTTTGGAAGGTGTATGAATTACGCTCAAAATTTTCCTCCCCACAATATCACACATTTGCATTCCCAATCCCCCCTGTATTCAGAAAACAGAACTTAAACATATTCCGTGCAATGCAGCTGCCATGGTGTAGCAAAATATGTGGTATTGTAGATATATTTCATACTATATTTATGTGAAACTTTTTGCCATACCAGATGCATCTGTTTGCTTACCAGTGGTGCCTGCGTGGGCAGCTTTGTGTGAGTAGATGCTGAGTCTCTAGTGACACCTTGTCAGTTCTAGAGATGTTTACAGCCATGTTGAAATGTCTCCATGTTTATCCAGCTGACTAATTGTCTCAGTGGGCCAGTAGACATCACGTAAAAATGCAAGAAAATGAGGAAACTGAGTCATGATCACTCAGAGGAAGCTCACTGTGTTTCAAATATTAAAATCCTCCCATATGCATTGTTAACAGGAAGGTATCTCTCCCAATGCTAATGTCTCATTATTGTGTCTGACTCTGCTCTGCTCAGACAAAATGTGTTTGTATTTTCATATCTAAATGATTTTAAAGGCACTGTGAGGAACTTTAATGTGTTGATTCAGGTGACCCTTTCGAAACAAATATGCAGTGTTATTTTCTTCCATTTTGCTCCTAGAGTCAGAACGAAACATGGTGAAGCAGCGTTTAGTCATTATGCTCCACATATCTGGAACAAACTCCCTGAAAGCTGTAGGTCCGCTCCAACTCTCACATCTTTTAAATCAAAGATCAAAACTTTCTTATTTGCCACTGCCTTCCTATCTTAGCATATTTTAACTCACTTTAAATGCAAATTTTAATTTAATTTTAAATATATTTCAATTTTTTTCCTTTTATTTTCTGTTTTATTATCTGTCATTTTAATTGTGCTCTTTTATGCTTGTCTGAATGTTACCAATGCTTTTAATGTTTTAATGTAAAGCACATTGAGTTGCCCTAGAGTTTCTCCATCTAAAACAACCCTTCAACAGACAACACGTCTTTTAGCTAATCCTGCTCCAGAATCAGCGATGAGTACAAAACAATACGTAGAAAGAAAATAATCTAAAGAAGAAAAATAAACTCCTCCTGCTCTCTAACTCACTTCTCCATGTGAAACTTTACCAACAGAGCTCTAAAAATAGACACTATTCAGCCTAGTACCGAATATTGACTCAGTTTTTCTCACAGAAAATCTGACACGGACACCTGCACTAAAATTCAGTAAAAAAGACTTGACCGATCTTGTCGCTGATAATTGCATTTTACTTCATAGGTCATGAAGAAGCATCAGTAAAAGAGTGAGACTATTTCAAAGTCAGTTAAGAACTACTCACTGTGCATGTAATACTATTGTAGTTTTTTCAGGATCAAACATCTTCTGAAAATGATGCAGTCAAATAAATGTTGACCAATTCAGCCAGAAACATGTTTAATGACCAATAAAAATGGAGGAAGCAGGATGACATATTATTTAAACATAAATTTCAGCACTAATAAGCATAAATGTATGTAACTGCACAACCATGTGAGGAAATGTGTAATTATATATGTTGCTTTATAGCGCTTTTTAATAGAATTTACTCTTACACATCATCTGACCGTAGCAACAACCAAGTTCTGCATATGTAACTCAGCAACAATCATTGCATTCTACTAGTTCAACGCATTTGCAGGCACATTAACTTTCTTTATACTCCCATCTGTGCCTTGTGTACCTGCAATGCTGAAAATTGCTCTTCTTATGCTTGAGTTTCTGCATATTTTAGGTCTGTTTGTGCTCAGCAATCATTGCTAATGTCAGCTCAAAGAAGACATCTTTGAATGCTGTTCTTTTGCCTCCCAGCTTTTTGAGTAAATGTCACACTAGAGACCGCAAATGCTTGATTCAGACTGAGAAATCAGTTTTTGTAGGTGGTATTAAACCAAATAAATCTTTTAACTTGGGGCACTTTGGTAGCGTGGTTGCACAAATGGAAAAAGAAAACCTAACCCAATTTGAGCATAGACCATGAGTAACAATTGTGAGGTCAAAATAGGTCAAATAATTATTGCTGACCATGTGCATGTAAATTCAGATAAATAGCTTAAGAGAGACAATTGTAATGTCAGTGGAGCTGTTCAAGGTTGGTGCTTCTTTTCCTGTTTTCTTAGTTTCAGTTTGCAGAAAGAAAACTGTCCTTCATCCAGTGTAGTACAAGTGAAGACAAACAGGATAAGGTTTTTTTTCATCAAATGCAGGCAAATAGATATGGGTGAAATTTAATGAAAGGAGCTTGGAAAGAATAAGATACACACTGTGCCTCAAACTGATTTTCAGGGGGCAAGCTAAATTCATTAAGAGGAAGGAGACATCTCTATTGAGTCATATCTCTGTCCTCTGCTCCTCACTGCAGCCTTAATGGCCTTGTCATCCTCTCTCTCGTCCATTTATTCTTCTTAATTACTCTCTATCTTCTCTTTTCTGGTTACTACAGGTCAGGATCTTATGAAATAAACACCACTAATGTTCGAAAAACACAAATTTCACTTGTCCATTTAAATCATAGATTACAAGTACTACCTCGGTGAGGTTTGAGAAAAGGTTATAACATTGTCAACAAGTCATTGTCAAGTCTCTGTTGTATATGATTATGATAGCTTTTAACACACTCCCAACACATCTTGCAATTAAGAGAGAACCTGCATGCATAGCAATTAATAGAATTATAATGATGTTCACCATGATATAAAAGTAATTACAATAGTTTTCATAATAAAGACTCTACTGATGGAAGTGATGCATGGATTCATCTGAACACGAGAAAATAACAGAGACACATAAATAGGAAAATGTATTTTTAATTGCATGCACACATCTGTTTGCAAACAAACACACGCACGCGCACACACACACACACACACACAATCACAATCCAATTTTCTCAGTGATCTATGTGCACTAAAGTGTAGCAAAGATTTCATTTTTAATTAGTGCTCTTGTGTATTCGCTGATCGGACACCCAATCAAGGGAGGAGTTTCCACATTGTTAGGATTCAGCTCATGTTCACTCAGCACAAATGGTGGAGAAATTGATGGAGCAACATATGGAGCAGGAGGGAAGGAGAAGGGGAGATGGATGGAGATGGACACAAGAGAAAAGGACAGGGAAAAAAGCAAAAGGAAAGAAATGGTAGGAGTGTTATATCAAACAGACGAGGATGCAACAAGATCTCACTGCTGTGTGAATGCTGTGAAATTGCTGATTGTTAGAAATATGTGAAAGTGGTACAAATTAAATAATATGATAATGAATATGAAGTGTTAAATTAGCTAACACTTCAAGATTGTTTTATTTGTCCAGTTGTTCTAAGAGATAGGGTTGATTAAGAACAAATAAAGGTTATATTAGAAAAACTCAGCAGACAGATTTTATGGCTCAGCTCATTAGTAAATCATAAACCGTGTCACCAAAGTGAAACACACAGTAGTACTTGCCTTAACATTATATATATATGAAATCAGTCCAACACTACCTTTTATTCAAGTATTTTCTAGAACAATCAGAGGCAGCTCTGCGTTGGTTTTCTTATGTATGCCATAAATACACAAGTAGTGCATTTTGCTGCCATCTAGGGTGTAGATGTGCAACATTTGGCGCTTACAAGGTGGGATATTTACACCCCTGTCATGCATAGTGTGCACACATATAATGCATGGAGGTGCAAAGTCTTTCACCTCTGATCCTCCCGCAGAGGGAGTAACAGAGGCTGAATAGTGGTAAGACTGTGGCAATGCATAGCCTCAGAGCTTGCAGGGCATAACAGCACAGTATATGAGTGCATGCCTGAGTGTGTTTGTGGTACAGTATACTGCTGTGTTTACAAGCCGTGCTTCCCGCACTCCCGAAATGCTGCACTGCAATGTTCAATTCAGGGTGCAATTGCGGAATTGAAATGTGTAAGAGGTTATGAAGTGAAAAGAATCTCTGATCTCATAACCAGGCAAAAGCTAAGTTTCAAATTGAACAAAACAAGTCATTACAATTAACAAATGCAGAATAACACAACTTGAAGCAAGGCTTAGAGTGAACGAAGGCCAAAACAATCAAAACAACTTTTACAAACTTTTTTACCCTGCATGAAAGAAATTAAACCAAAAGAAATTTGCTAAATCTCTTCCCTAAAACAGGAGAAGTCTCAAACTAAAGAATTACCTAACAAACTCTAAAGTGCAATGCAAAAACCTAAAATGAGGAATCCTCATGAAAAACATACACAATCAAAAGTGTCAACTAAGAAGTGTGGAGGACACGCTGCTGTCAGCTGCTGATGCCGAGGAATGTCTTACTGCCCGGCCTTTTGACCAACGGACCAATCCTAAAGACGCTCCCTCATCTGACAGATCCATCCCTGTAGCCAGCCACACAGCACCTGCAAGACAGCGTAGATCCACACACATGCAAGAGCTCTCACCTGCACCCAGACCCTGATCCACAGAACAGACACACATACAAATAAAGGGCTACATAAAAAATAAATCATTTTATTGAATAATGAATAATTCCTGCATTGTTGATTTAGGCCTTTATTTGATACTCAACCATATTTATGTATTATCCTCTATTGGGAGTCAACAGTATCTGATAGGTCAATATAACAAGTTGTATTTTGTTCTGCCTTTTTTTTCTATTCCCTTCTATTTTCTGTTTTCACTTTGTCTTCTGTCTACCTTGCTATAATCTGTTTGCTGACGCAAACCATTACACTCAGTATGTCCTGGAAGTTGATTGTTGACTATTAGCCGACCCTCGGACATTGGAGTGTGAGTCTAAGAGAGAAAAATTGCCATGGCCTTCAGAAAGCCCATTTACCCAATATTGAATGTGATTCAAAACATCATCGCGGCAGTCATGTACAGAAACAACTCTGGATTTACGAATGTGATTTCATGTTCATCTTTCTGTGCTCTGTGTGGTGTGATTTGTGGAACAGGTGCTCTTGTGTGAGTCATTCGTGTACGCTCAGACTGCTAAAGAGACTTGTTGTCTTAAACACGGATGGTTGAAAGGTCTCATTGACCTATTACGCAGTGACGTGAAAAGGTCAGAGGAACACATACATGAACAAGTGTAAACATGCTCACCAACACACACACACACACACACATGCGCGCGCACACACACACATCTAGTCTAATACATGTCGTCTCTAACACCTATGTTGAAAGAGTGTATCTCTTCAACATCTCGCCACACTTTCTGTTCTTTTTGCTCTTTAACTCTTACAATAGTTTTCTCCTCTTTTCATCCCTTTTTATTATCATCTATTTTTTCTTCTTCTTTCTGTCTCCTGACTTTTCTGCTTATCTTTTCTCTTCTCCTTGCTTCTCTTCTTTTCTCCTGTCTCCTCTTTGCTTGTCTTATATTCTCTTGTCTACTCTCCTGTTTTATCTCCTCTTTTCTCTCCAATGTTCTCCTCTCCCCTTATCTCTTACATTCTTTTCAATTTCCCCTTCTCCTGTTCTCTCTTCTCTCCTCCTCTCCTCTCCTCTTTCCTCATCTCTTACATTCTTCTAAAATGTTTCCTTTCCTCTACTCATCTCTCTTCCTCTCTATTCCTTTTCAATCTCCCATTTTCTGTTGAACTTTAATCTCCCATCTGTTTTCTTTTCTTTTCATCCCTTTTCTTTCTCTGAAGCTCTTTTTTGGCCCACTTTTTTTTCTCCTGGAAGTAACAATATTTGGCGTGTTCCATCAGAGGAGGAAGGAAAGCAGGAAGGCATGGCCCAGGATGCACTTTCCAAAATGTCTTTTTTTTTTGAGTGGGGCATGGCATAAATCATAATACAGCCTTTCATTCTATAAAGTGAGAAATGGTTGAAATAAGCCTGATACAAGTAGAGGAGAAGAAGGAAAAATGCTGAAAAATGTGGGTAAAAGGAAGAACTGTAGCACGGCGCCCCAATGCTTCTGCTGTAATCCAACCGCGGAAGCGAAAGGCAAGACAAAAAACATCTGTTCATGTCATCTTCTGTCTGTTTTGATGTGAATTGGTGAAGTCATTCAGTCATACGGTGGGCCGTAACCACCTATCCACTGACCAGTATTACAGTTTTTCCCGATTGTTTACACACATTTTTTGAAAGCATGCCTCATACTCTCAGAACTTTACAAACATGGAATGGAAAACACTTCTTCTCCATTCATCATAATGACTTAGGCCTTTTTTTTGTTCAGTGTTACACTTACTACAGACTGTACATACATAAGTGTGTTGTAAAATATTCTAGAATATTGTTTTTACACTCAAAACACACAAATACAAAGTAATCTGTCGGTCTTGCCACAGCACCTCATCCACATAACAAGCAATGTTTTCCCTGGCCAAGCAGCGGGGGAAATAAAGCTGTGATTGCTAATTGTAAAACTGTGTGACAGGTGTTAGCCCATGTGATAAGTCAGTGTGCATAGTAGGGCAGTTCACTTTAGACTTTGAATAACAGTGTGTTCTTTGAGAGAACAAGATATTTTCTTCCTGAAAATTGTGCCAAATGCAGAGAATTGTGTGTAGTGTTTTGAAAAAAGTGTGTTTTAGAACTGCAATTTGAGTGTGTAGGAATTGTGCTTGTAGTTTAGCAGAATTGGTTTAGGGAGTTGGTGCATGGGTTACATGTTGTGGTCATTGTGTCTCAAGTGCCAGTATTTGTGTGTAAACAATTGAGAAAAACTGTATTATAAGCAAAGTAAGATTTACTGTCCGTATTCTTCGTGCAACGTAATTGCCATTTTGCTAACGCTTATCATCAGTTACCTTTACATTTATGTCAGTCAGCTGTAAACCAAACCTATGTGAACCTGAAAGTGTCACCTCTACAAAGTCATTAGTGTCTCACACAAGTGTGGCAGGTTATTCAATGCCAGTGCTTTGCGAGATATATCTTTCTCCTTTCTCCATTCCAAGAGCGCAGTGAGGACTGTATGTATGCTCAATGACCAGGAAGTAAAAAGGGCAGCGGCCAAAGATATGTTCACCCCTCTCTTACTCCCCAGTGAGAAGTACAGGTTAGTGATACTACAGTTAATCTTTGTCAAGACTCTTGTTCATTCTATATAGCTGAATGAGACAAGGTTGTATAGTTTATTTGATAATATAGATGGACACAAGTAATGTTCTCATAGACTGAGAAATCGTATGAATAAAGATTTAGAGACCACACACTTGATTTGGCTGTATGCGTTACAGCGCGAGTTGGAGTTGAGTAAAAATTGTCACAAGTCAGCTCGCATCTTGATTGGCTTTTGCTCCGGTACGCGTCACATCACACACTGTGCGTGCTCGGCTACTCTCGGATCATCCCACACACTACAGGATTTCTAGTCCCAAATATTAAACATGTTCATTATTTACAATCTCTCCTTCTGAGGCCTTCCAAGTGGCTCTGACTGGACAAAATCACTCTTAACACACCCCACACCACAGGACAATCAGAAACGATGTCGTTTGCAAACATCAGACAATCGGGCCTTTGCTGGCTTTGATTGTAAGGGGGAGATCGGGGTAAAAATCATCCCGATTATCCTGTAGTGTGTACCCGCCTTTACTCAAGGGAGGGATGATTCCTCTTGTAGGGAAATCTATTTTTAGATCGATCTTTAAGCAATTGACCGTAGCAACATTTCACATAAAAATTAGCAGCAATTCAAACTGGCTGAAATAGACCTACTGACAGCAAAAATGTCCACTGCTCAGTGCCTTTTCTCTCTGCTCCCCAAAACTTAAAACAAGTTGCCCATGTGTTGAGATTAAATACAAGTGTGCTTTCATTGGTGAAGACATGACAGAAAACAGCAGCTATCTGTCTTTAAATCCCACTCCTCTCCAGCCTACAGAAAGGTGGCCGTCAGTCAGCTGCGAATGCTGTCTAAGCGTCTGTGATTATGGTAACCGTGCTTGCTTACTCAGGGTGTATCTTTTCGTTATTCTGTTCATTTTCTGTCTACAAATAATCTTAATTAAGCAATATAATAGGTGTTTTATACATATGCTACATATTAAAGCATTTTTGATAGGACTGTATGCATGTACTTGTAGAACAGCTAGCAAAGCAAACGAAGAGGAATGTTTTTTTCTGCAGTAGGTCCCACAGATCATCTGCTGTCTCACCTAAGAATGGGAAGAAGTAGAAGTAGAAGTGGTGATTTCACTTCTGTGTCAGTTGAGTAGATTATCTGAGATGTTGTCATGTTGCGCAGATGTTTTTCCCGGCTGTTTGAATAGACATAGTTTTATTTTAAATGCTACTCAGCACTCCATTTGCCATTGAACTACATTATGACTGAGTGAGAGGCGTAATGATGTTGTGCTTCTCTTCATCTCAACAGTGTCCACTGAAACTAGATTCACACATGCCTCTCTCCTGTGACAAAAACAGGCAGGTAAGAGTGTAGTGTAGATTTATGAAACGATCATTTCAATTCTTCAAATTGAGCTTTTTCACTGGACAAGGGTGGCAGAGGACAGCTGTTTTATTGTGACAACCTCAGGAGGAGTAAGAGCTCTTGCTGTAACAGAGTTAGTTACACAATTTGTTTTAAAAAATGTGGTGTGTTAAACACCATTATGACTCACTCCTAATTTCTAATCTTTGTCTTCTACAGGTCCAAAGCTCAAATTAAAGTTCAGGATCTACATTGCATTCAGTTCACTGCATGTTTAATACCGACCTTGTTTAACAGTCTCTTTTTGTATAAACACTGCCTTCTCTTTTCTCATCTTTTATCTTTGTTATATTTATACAAACAGCTCTAGCACTTGCCACTGTTAGCTGGTATAGCAGCAGGTGGATGTCCCTGTCCAACTTAAATCTAATCACTACCTCTTCAGCTAGAGTGCTCTCCTTGGTTTCAAGGTTTTTCCAAAGAAATACAGAATCAATACATTTTCCCCAACCAGTGTCTATAAAAAGACTGATGGATCCATCTGTCTCAGCTACAACCATGCAGCACTCTTATTTCTTTTTAGATATGATGTTTACTAGCAGAGCTGTATTGAATCAAGAGTGTGTAGGTCCTTTTTATGACGTTGTGCTCAGCATTTTTACAGAAGATTGACAGGTCAAGTTCCAGAGCAATACAACTGACCTTATATTTGTGAAATCACATCTTTATTATACAGCTAAAGCCCAAAGTGTAATATTTAAAATGACCACCAATAAAGCCTAGTGCAATAAAGCTTATAAAGAACACAATCAATGTTCAATATTATCATAATATAAAATATGTATCTCCACTCCAAGTATTATTATTATTGAAGCTTTTTGCACAATTAAGTATAGTTGTACACTACAAGTGGAATATAATATGATGAACACTGCAATCTTAGTGGCATTTTAGTGGGTGGCACTTTTACAAGCCACAATGTTGGATTGGAACCTCAATTACATCTCACATGTTGAACCCCAATTGTGGGTGCTCGTGTTCTTTGCGGTACAACGTTATCCATTCACAAAAAGAGAAGAATGAGAGGCAACAATTTTATTTTCACTTGTACAAAAATTTAGATGCTGCCATCAAAAACCTGGTGCCTCCCTCACCAGGGATCGTCTAAATACACAGCCTCTCTGTTGGCCCACTGGTTAAGTCTGTTCTACTTCATTTGATAATCTAGCAGGGCTTCCTTTTTACAAGCATGTGCTGCCTACCAGTCAAGCTTTCATAACAGGCACAGACAAACACAAGGACATAATAGAAACACTTTTTATAAAACCAGAGGGGCTTGATAAAAAGCAACTACAGTATGAATCTTATATAGGCTTTTTAATTGGTCTGCATGTGCCTTTGGAAAATGCACACACACAGCACATGTAGCACACCCGCACTGAGTAAAAGCACTGCGCACCAACATAATCACATAGAGATACATGTAATAAACTCAGTCACTTTGATTGACACAAGCTGATTGATTCCTTGGAAAATTGATTCAATTAAATAATTCAAATGAGAAACATGTTAAGCAACAAACAATTACAGAAAGGCTGTAATGATGGTTTGGTCTTGTGTTCAGTTACGAAGGGGAATTCACCTCATTGGCCTCAATGGCAGTTTAAATTCCTCAGAGAAAGAGAGGGGGACAAGCTCAAGTAGATGTAAAAAAAAATAATGCAATAAAGTTCCAGATGTAAGGTACATCATATTGGCACAAAAGTTTAAGTTCAAAGAGCTTATTATATTCAAAGGAGAAAAAAAAGCTATTTCCCATTTTGTGCCTTATATATGGTGTAAAACGCCTTCCATAGTAGAACTAGTAAGGTGCAGGGACTCTCTGGGTCATAAATAAGTAACGGTTGGGAGTCCCATTTGAGTTTAATTTATTTCCAATGCATTCAAGTAAGACTTTCTGCCCAAACTTTGGATGGTCATCTCTAAAAAAAATATTAAGCTTTTTCATTTTTAAGTTGGTTTCATGCTTTGCCTCATTTCCCTGCTGGGAAAATTCAGATCTACCCTCTAGTCTTATAGTCTTCAGAGGTCCAACATGTTTCTGAAAAATCAACCAGTGTTTGGAGTTCTTTTGATTGCTCTGCCTCATGGCTTGAAAGGACAGATAATTTGTTTTCTGGCATAATACTGTTTCTGAGCTTGGATCTTTTGTATTTCTGTCAAAGTTGTCTTGGTCTTGGCAAATTATTTTCTCTTTTTCAGAGTCCTATCAGGATCTTTTATGTTTTGGATGCCCCTCTCCCAATACAACAACGTTTTTTTTAAGACAAGGCATCTTTGCACATATGACAAAGGTATATTTTTCAGCATAGATCATATCAATTGAGCTTATCGTGGACATTTAAAGGAGTCACAGAAGAAGCATTTTTGGTTTTCTTAATTTTATCCTCATCTTCTGCAAAGAGGTTGAATGCCTCTTAACTCTTCGATCTGAAGTGGAAACTATGTGCAGTGGCAACCCAAGTAGTTGATTTCATTATCTGTGAATCCTCTTATGAGGTAATTAGCTTACCTTGTTTTAGAATTTCAGGATGGCACTGGGCTGTTCAATCAGTTTTTAGGGGTGGCTGTGCCCCCCTGGTCCCCTCTTTGCTTAGCTCCTAACCATGTGAAAACAAGTTTCTAATTGAGCTGAACCTTGGTTACAGTACTACCAAGAAAAACTAATACTAAAATTAGAAAACAAGATGCCCCCATTAAACTGAACACTTCCTTTCTAAATTCACTTTCAATCTTTGCTTCCAGCTGTGCGGCTTGTTGTATGCCATACAATCAAAATGCCATTGCTATGGAAACAAAGAGCTCTATTCAACTCTCTCCTCTTAAATGTTATACTCATATTAGGACAAGTTGTTATTTTCTTGTGTGGTAACATTTTTTCACAAGTTTGTAATGCTGTAAAGGTAGCAAAAATCCTCAATGTGATAGTGATGGATGATTTACAGATGTGTCCTGTATCAATGGTTATTCATGGTTTCAATATTTAGCATTCAAGTGATAGTCATACTTTTTGTTTACTCTCCATGTCTATTCTTTTGATCAGTTTTCTGATGAGTGCGTACTTATATTGACCAATAGTTGTTCCATTTGATACGTTCATTGTCCCTTTCTTGAAGGACTCTTCTCATGTTCTTATTCAGAATATGAATTATTGCCCTCTGGCAGACGGTTCAGAGCGAGCAGATATAAAAGTAATTGCTTCAAGCTCTCCTTCCTCCCTACTCCCATCATTCTACCCAAAAAACAATCTGCACCAACATAACGCTCTTATATGAGTATGAAGGTTCACTTACTCTGCACTAATGTTAATATGATATTGCTTTTTTACTGCCACATTGGTGTCTTATTGTTATTTATTGTATTATTGGTATTGTTGTGTCATTGGTATGCCTCAGTGACATGGTTTCTTATCTTGACAGTGGGCATGTTATTGTACGTTGGTATGTTGAATGAATGTATTGTTTGTGGGCAGCACTACACTTCTTGTCCACGACAAATTCCCCCCCTGGGACAATACAGTTTATCTTATCTTATCTTATCTCTGCGCAAAAATAAATATATTTCTTTCTTGGTTGTTTTTTCCTGCAAGACAAAGAAGTGTTTTTGTGTCAGCCCTTAAGTACTCATTCTGTAATTATAAAAGAAATGAGACAAAACAAGTGAAAACCATTACTCTGTTACGTGGCTAAAAAGCTTTGTGTGTCTGAACAAGACGTCTGGGGATAAAAAGGGAAAGTTAAAAATTGTTATTGTTAAAGTCATTTAAAAAATCCCAAATCAGACAGAGAAGTCACAAGAAGAAATAATGTGCTGAAGCATGGCTCTGTGCCTCTGGTTTGTGGGCGTATCTGTTGTCTTAAGTGCAGATTTTCTTGAGTGGGTTTTCATTCGTGCATGGGTAATACTTTGGATGTTGCTGTCAGCACTTTATTTGCCAAAGTGTGTACTTTTGTCAGTGTTCAGAATAACTTTATTTTTATTTTTATTTTTATCCCTGCCACAAAAGAGTATAAAATACACTGCAGAATTTCTATATCATTTAAATTAATTTAATTCAAGACTTTGCCTTACAGTTTTTAATTGACTAACTCACTTGGTATCATAATAATTCTTTAGTGTCATAATACTCCTTTAGTGTGGCCCATTTGCAGACTGTGACAGCTCATACGTGAAAAATGCAAGACCTCCCAGGTTTAGAAGTGTTAACTAAGTTTTTCTCCTCACTGTACATGCACAGTTACACTAAAAACCCTGTTTTTATGACACCGGTATTACTTCCCCCTCTCTCTGCCTTTTATGTTGTTTGTCATGCTCTGACATTTGGACTTGTCATCATTTCACCGTCCTTGTTACAAACATTGAGACACTCTGTGACACAAACAAACATACACCTGCCCTCGGGCAGCTGTCGTCCTGCTCAAACTGAGCCACGTTCTTTCAGGGGGTTATAACTTGGTTGGTGCCACTTATTCAAGCCACTCTGTCTAATGTTATTGTGCTGGGAGCAATCCTTCTGCTTGTGATGTTTTGGACAAAGACTGTTAAAATTACCTCCACGCCTTTATGTTTTCAGCTACAAAAGATAATTTGTTTTTCTGCTGTCATATTCAGAATAACAACAGAACGACTTTCAATGTATGTCAACACTTACAAGCTTTAAACTTTATTTAGACAAGACAAATCCAACAGACTCATGAGGTAGAAGTTACTTTTGATTTCAGAAAAAGTCAGGGCACTTTCCAAAGTGTCTTTCTACATAATATCACATTTGAAGAAGACACTTATGTGAGTTACACTGAACAAATAAAGGAAGCTTTCAGTGATGCCTGTTAAGAAATACGTAACCGTGTTCAAAGTCTCCTCTTCTCAGCACCATGTTCCCTCTATTATTATCTGGTACAAGACTTTTTGTTCAAGTACAATGGGTGATGTAGCCGAAAGGGAAAATGACATAATTGACTTCTTAATCATTGGTATTTATCAAGATAATTTTCAAATTACTTGCAAGACTTTTAATGTTTTGTTCACTTTACCTGTGATTAGATTTGTAAACACAGATGGTGTGTGCAACGTTAGAATGAAAGTAAGCCGGCGCCTCGTGGCCCAAAATCTCAGAGCAAACACAGGTGCACTGGGTTATTATCATTACTGGCAGAGGAGCACATACTGATTCACAATTATACAACAGTTCTGAGTCATTTAGGTTTGTCACATTGATAAAAAAGAGCTTGTTTGTTTTCTAATTTATCATCAACATTTCACTTAATAATGGCTCCTGCACCTGTTGTTGTTGATATAGGATTTTCTTTCCAGTGCACTGGTGTTGTAAATCATCTATCCCATCATCAATAACTAATTCTTCGCGGCAGTGTTATTTCATGCAAGCAAGCATGTGATCTTTCCACATAGATACACAAAACAATGTCCTTTGCGAAAAACTGATTCCTCTACTGCAACAGATGCTACATGAGTGAGAAAAAATGTTAGTATAATACAAGTATTTTTAAGGGATAATGAACAGAGAGCAGCTTGTTCTCGCAGATTGGACACTGACAGGGTGAGCAGGAGTCTGACTTCACATGAAGGAGTATTGGTAAACCTTGAATGGTTTCCTCCGCTGGGACAACCTGCCTACTGTATATTACCTTGCTTGTTACCTGGCTAAGTCATACTTTATGAGTCAATAATAATCCAGATGTTGATTTGGAGGTGATTTTATGGGTTCAAAAATATATCATGCAGTTACACTCACAGTTAGAGCTGCATCCTAGCAACAATGAACTCTGTTGCTGCCTTCAAATGAGATAACTCAGCTCTTATTGAGCCAACATTGCTTTTATTACTTGTATCGAGCCAAATTTTTTCCATTGATGGGGTTAAAACAGTGTTATCAGGGCTGCATGAGTCGGCAAAGCTCCTCATTAAGCTTTCTCTGCCCACTGAAATAAATAATAAGTAAGTCATCTTGTTGGATTAATAAGCCACTTTCACCTGACAAACCCAGAAAAACAATTGTATTGCAAGATATCACAAGCCAAAAATAAGACCTGAATTGCTTGTAATGAGTGGACAAAATTACAATGGGGTAAGAAAGATGTACTCAAAGTGTCTTGAATTAAAACATTATTCTTATTTCAAGAACGAGACAAGTTTTTTTTTCTTCCCTCATTGGCATATGTTTTTACTCATCACAAGCAATTTAAGTCTTATTTTTGGCTAAAAATATCTTGAAATTAGCCATTTGTCTGGACTTGTCAGTTAAACGGCTTATTTTAAGTATAATAAGACACTTGAAATAAGACAGGAACACTTGTTTAATTTTGAGTTTTTGCTGTTCCCTTTCACTGTCAGTCCATGACATTTTTGTTTCATTTGTCAGTCCTTAAACAGCAGTGTATCCCATAATGCATTCCATTAGGGGTTTACTTTATGTAGATTTCTCTGCTCTCCCCTGTTTTTGTTTCTTTCCTTATTTCCCCACCATAAAAAAAACAACATCACATTTACAAGCTTCTTTCTGTGCATTGATATGCTTATAGTTAGTCCTCCAGAGTGTGATTAGAGTCACTTCCCTGTCTGTTTTCAGTGTTCCATTGCAACAAAGAAATAGCCTACTGTTGATTGAAAGGTTACTATGAGATGACCAATCAGAATCAAGTATTTACACAGCTGTTTAATAATGAAAGGGTAGAGAGGTAGAGAGTCTTAACATCCTCAGTTCTGTTTTCTATTTTAAAAGAACAGAAGAGCAAATATCATCTTGCAAACAGGTATTCTAAAATGCACTGCAATATTGAAACAATCCTTTTCCAAAAATTAAGAAATAATGATAATGATAAAATATGTAAAGGGTGAAAAGAGCATGTTTTTGCCATTGTATTGTTTGTTTGTCTAAGGGTGGCTCCTTTTTGTTTTTCTTACGGAGGCTAAATATTAATAATTGATCGACTTGAGAATCTGAACTGTGCACCTCTTGGACAAGAACATAACTTTCCTTTTAAAAGTCGGTTGAGATTTCTTTCTATGGCGATTACAAAACTCTCACTTTGTCATGCTGGGAAGTCTTCAGCTTCTAAGTCTGGTAGGAGTAGCCTATAGCTTCACTGGCAGTTATTGGTGTCCGTCCCAGCTTCAACCAAAGAATTCCTCCTGTGAATTATCCAGCAAATACCAACTCCTTTTCTAGATATCTCTGTACTGCTCCAGGGCTGCTTGCTTCTCTGGTAAACATTTCAAACATTTCGCTCCCAAAACTGGCAGCATTAATTAAATGTGTATTCTTAGTGTGTGTGAGTGCATTTGTTTGTTTGTGTGCAATAGACATTCTGTGCTGCCAAATGACAAATCTCTCTCTTTTTCTCTTTGTGTCTGTGCCCTCCCTCCAACGCAGCTACACACAAACATGCAGTGAAATAAATAAAAACATGTGCCCTGACAAACATGCCAGCACACTCTGAGGAAACACTGTGCCGACTTGCAAACCCCTGTCTGTGTGAGCCAATGCCAGCTTGCCCAAATTGGATCACAGTGTGTTCGATGGGACTAGGTGTACAAGTATCAAAGAGATTGAAGGGCTGACAGCCAGCCAAATTAAAGCATTAAACCTTAGCATCTGTCTGGTTTCTGCACAAAGCAGGCCAGGAGAGCGGAGTGAGTGGGAGAGAGATTATAGAGGAGAGGTTTTAGGGAGGGAAACAGACAGGTGGTAGGGAGTGGGAAGCAGACAACAGTTGCGGCATGAGATAGTGAAGAGGGAGAAAAAACAGAGAGGGAAGCTGCGAGTAGGAGGGGTATAGAACGGAAATGAGGAAGGAGGATTACAATCTGAAGGGAAAGACAAAGGTCAGAAGAAGGTGAATGTTGTCAGAAGGGTTAATCAGGGCCAGACGGGGACAAAAACTGACAAGGGAACGTTTGTCCTAGAATGACCCTGTTCAACAGGAGCATGCAAACTCTAGAGAAAAGCTCTGCAATTCGATCCCACTCTCACTGGTCTTCTGTTAGACTAATCACTGTCCTCTTGATAAAAGCCAAAAATAGAAATAGAAAAAGAATGCAAAGAGTTAAAGTTTTTCATGATCTATACATATAGTAATAATGTAAATAAACAAACAGAATAGAAAACACTAAGTACGATACTGCATTGATTGCCCACTGTCAAAACCAAATCTGCTTTTTACCATCTTAGAAACATACCAAGACCCAAACCATCACTTTCAGGTCCTGTGGCAGAAACATGAATCCATGCCTTCATCACCTTCTGCCTGGACTACTGCAACAGAGTCCTATCCAGGTTACCCAGTGAACTCCTGGACAGGCTCCAACATGTGCTACGAGGGTTCTCACTCGCACCAAGCCCTGGCAGCACATCATCCCAACCCTTCATCCACATTCACTGGCTCCAAATCAAATTCTGCATTGATTACAAAATCCTACTCCTCACCTGCAAATCTGACTGACCTCTTCCACCCCTACACTCTACCCCTGAAGCCTTGATTTTCAGACAAATGTCAGATCTCCATCCCCCGCACCAAAGTCAAAACTTATTGAGACAGGCCTTTCAGTGTGGGAGCCCCTACTCTGTGGAACCCTCTGCATGTAGTTATTTGCATTGCAACATCTCTGGATTTAGTCAAAAAACAGCTTAAAACCCACCTGTTCAACAATGACTATAAACTGTATCTGGCAACCACCATTATTACTCTCTAGTCGACCCCACTTGTAAAAATGTTCGCGGGTCTCTCTGATTATTATAATATTTATTAAATATTACCCATGAACACTGCATTAACAAAGCAGCCTTAAGGAAGGTGAGTTAGGGAGATAGACAAATGACAGGATACCTTACTAAGCTCAACCATTACAGCACTGTTATTTTCTATCTGGAAAGGAGATCGTTGCATTAATCACATACCTCAGATCCCCAATGCCTCCTGGTCCACCCAAGTGATGAAAGGATCCCTCCCATGTAGAACCATGCATCTTTTCATGCAGATGTTGGAAAAGGCACAGGTACTTGGAAAAAAGCTAAATTAATCCCACTTTTACACTCCATTTTTGAACATGCAATGCACGCATAGGCCAAAAATACACATACATAGAGAAGGGTCCAAAGGATAAACAATGATGTAGAGAGTAGATATGTCAAAGTCAAGGGGGTGCACATGGACAGGTGCCCTTAGCAGTTGGGGGTTTGTTACCTTGCTCAAGAGCCCCTTGGCAGTGCCTAGGGAGTGAACTGGCACTGTTCCAGCTACCAGCCCTATTTCCAGACTTAGGTTCATATTGGTGACCCTCTGGTTCTCAAGCCAGGTCCCTACAGAGTAACTTACTGCTGCCCTAAGTAGTGGTTAATTAATGAACAATTACTACCTAATATATAATCAGTATATATACATTATCAACCATTAATCTTCACACAGAAAATGTTGACAACTTTGGCTTGAGAGTGTGTTCAAAATTGGCCTCATGATCTCCACTGTTTCATCAATGACGTGGCTGCTTGTGTATTTGGCGTTGGCACTGACCTAGGGGCAGAGAAGTAATTATGTTGGCCTTCTTTGACATTAATTATGTGGAGATGTTCATCTTAAAATAATGTAATTACATGGCTGCAGAATTTACATTTAAACCAACAAAATAAGCATAGCCTGATCGCTTACATAAGCAAATAATGGGCTCCCAGCTGGTGTTGTGGGGACACTTTAGCTTGAAGCAGTCATGTATTATTTTGAAGCAGCCTTTAAGAGCCCTGTGGTCCTTGTTCACTTTTGCAGATACAGCACAGTGTAGTGTTCTTATTAAGGAAACAACAAAGTAATGAGTTTTTTAACACGAGTGTATTATTTGAGCTTTTTGTTACACAAAGAGTGAAGCTTTGGAACATTTGCTATCATGAGGGTCCTCCTCCATTTACTTTCCATGTCTTTTGGGTTCATAATGATTCTTAACATGCCACCTGGGTCATTGAAAGCATAGTCGTACACAAGTTCAAGGAGCTGTTATGCATCTGAATCTTTGGAAATGTAATTGCAGCACATCAAGCATTTTATTGCAGAAGACACAGCTTTACTTTTCATCTCTTCTTTATTTCCATGGTGCTCATCCTCAACCCTCCTGATTGCATATTCATATAATGGTGAGTCTTTCAGCATGTCCCTCTGGCCTGCTAAACCTTTCACATCTAAATGCAGGGTTGGCAACTGCTGCCCTGTTATCAAATTAAACCAGACACTTGCTCTGGCCTTCTAGCGCTGATTAATGGCTAGGAGTGGTGAGTGTCATGTGTCAGAATTATTCAGTAGATGACCTTAATAGCTGTATCAGTTTTCTGGTTGGGGACCTTTACTGAGAATAATTCATGGTTTCATCCTGAGTCATTTCTCCTGTTATTGCTATAGTTATTTCTGTGGCAGTGCAGCCTCCCCCTGGATATCCTTTCTTTATGCTCCTCAATTCTGTAATTTGTTATCATCAGCTACTTTCTTCCTACCTAGACATTTTTGGATCTGTTGGAGGAGGTCATGTGTTAAGGTGACCGTCTTGAAAAAGAGAACATTTCTACACCTTCTATGTTCAAGTATGCAACAGTGGAGGATTTGTGCTCTCATAGCCTTGAGTTTTTTCCTCAAACTTAACTTGAAATAACTTACTTACATGTATCCTCCAGCTTGTCCTCTAAGCTTCCTGTGCCTTGATGTGTGACAGCATGTGCAACACATCAATGTACTAACACTCGTTAGGCTTTCCAAATGATCCCACTATGTTCTTCAGGGCATCATGCGAGGCCCACTAAGGTTTCTCTCCAAGTGAGTCTTGTGCTTGTTTCTCTCGTCCAGACACCATCTCCACATTTTTCACTCTCTGGTATGACTTCATGATGATCACTGCTCTGTCATTTAGTGGATCAAACAGCAGTCCAGTTTCAATCATTACATCCGTGGAGTTTATCAGCACATATGCTAGGATGATGCTAACAGTGGAAGAAATCTCATTTTGTTGCTTTTTCAGATTTTTTCAAGCAGAGGTAAGTGTCCATTTTCCATATGCTCAAAGATCCTCTTTAAGCAACTTGCCAAAGAAGTGTCCAGGGGACCAGCTGCTCCAGACCACAGCAACAAAACACTCGGAAAGAATGATAGCTCAGGACCAGTAGAATTGTTATGTCTTGTGATGTATCCAGATGGACAGTAAACATTTTGGCTATTTGAATGTCAGTGCAAGTTCTCGTGAATGAGGTGTTGATTGTCCCTGAGATGATGGTTATTTCAGATTGTAGACTGAAAACAAAACTTCTTTGTCCTCCCTGTTGTTGAGGATCGGCTCCTGAAATATATATCCATCGTTGAAGCTGTTGTCAGTCAAGGTATACGTACCCTCATTCCCTCTCACAACCATCACTATGTGTTTGAAAACCTGACGTCTTCCCTTGACGTCTGATCCTTGTAACCTGTCATGTGTCTGCTGTCTGCCCCTCAGTGAGTTCTTCATATCAGTTTTTGAGTAATTTAGAATATAAAATCTGGCACAATGTCTATGTGAGACACTTGTGTTTTCTTGTTACATTTCTTCAGACTGACACTGTTCAAGAAATCACTGGCGTCAGTTGGTTTGCTGAGGGCCATACATATAAAAGTCAACACAGTATGACATTCATTACAGTGCGTCAACAGCTTCATGCCTTAGCAGTAATGACACCGATCTCATTACAGTGTTTGTAACATCTTATATGAGGTGGTGATTTAAATAAGAGGCAGGGAAGACAACTGACAACTGTTTAAGAGTTGTGCAATTGTACAAAACAACACACTGACTAACCATCCAATTTGTTAAGGTTTCAAAAGTTCAATATTGAAGTTGACTATTTCATGATATACATGATTTAAAACATCCTTTTTTCTATAGCACTGCTCAGACAGGAGTTACAATCATCCATGTCTTTGTTTGTTTCGAAAGTTGGACATGCAACCCTCTGGTATGTGCACTAGTGCATAAGTGCAACATGAACCACTTAAAGCTAGGGTTGGCAGTCTCGGAAAACTAGCATGAATTTGAATGTAGCATTTCCTCAGGACTCCGTCTAACCCCTCCCCTCCTCCCTCAGAGCTCCTCCAAAACGAAGCCCCCCCCCCCCCCCCCCCCGCTCACATGCACGAGCGCCGCTGACTTGCGACCATATGATGGTGACTGATTCAAAACCGGTCCTCACCAAAACATTCTCATAGTGAAAGTTAAAAACACAAACAAACATGGCTGCTGTTAGTACTTACAACTGTCATTCTAGCATTATCCAGTTGTACTGGTGACACGATATCAGGAGAAAAGTTAGAACACATGTAATACTGTAACAGCTCTACTGTTTGTTAAACGTGTTCAGTGTAGAGGTTCTTAATTCCTACAGTGTTGACGTTTAGTGTAGGCATCAGGAGAGTTGTAGAGTGTGCGAGCCGGAGAGAGGAGAGACAAGAGGAGAAGTTCTTCATTCGAACATTGATTGTTGTTTTGTTGGTTGTCGTGATCACGGCCGACAGTGACCGGTTAGTAAAGATCAACGTGTTCAATAATCGGCTCATCATCCCTACAGCGTCCGGACTGACGCTACAATACATATACATTTTCTGTAGGACTTAGTAAATGTCATTCATTCTTTTGCTTGTCAGAGCCCCGTGGTGAGAGCATTTTAGACTCTGATCCGGACTACGGTCCTGAGCAAAGCACCTCATCGGGTCAGAGGGGACAGGCCCGAGGTCGAGTGAGAGGGGCAGTCAGTAGAGTCAGGGGAAGCAGAGGCAGGGGACGGGGTCTGGGAGTGCACGCTGGGGAAATGTAGGCGCAGGAGGCGGGCAGAACGGCAGGACGAGATTTGAATGGTTTAAAATTTTGGCACCCAAAAAAGGCTGATTGTTTGGCGTTTTCCCAGGTTTACTCTGGCTGTAGATAGCAGCTTTTCTTCGCTCTTTTTTAAGAACACATTATGTATTGATTGCCATCAGGACATAAAGATAATTTTAACCAGTATAACAAAAAGTGTATCTAAATCTGATTACCAACCCCAGCTTTAAACACTTCATCAAACACTAGTAACAGTGAAATGTATGGTAAAGCCTTTGCACTTCTGGGTCTACACATACCCTGTGCGTAACCTGATTAGACTTTGTCCTGAGCCCAATAATTTTAATCATAAATCACTCACAGCATCCAGCCAATGCTAACGTTAGCAGGTTAACATAAGAGAAGTCTGCCAAAAGTCTTAAGTCTGACAATAATAGGCGGAAAGCTCTTTGGCTTTAGCTGACTGAGTGAACAGCAGCAGCAGTCAATCTGACATCGAATCTAATCTTATTATCTTCGCCAATTTAATTAATCATCATTGATCATTGTCATCACAACATGGCTCAACCTTTTTACTCTCCGTAGTCTGGAGTCTGTTTCCTAGTTTGCTACTCACCCCTTAACACTCACTTCTCACTCTCTTCCTTTGCTTTATTGTCAAATGCCCCTGGCTGCTCCATCGTCTGGCAGTGACCATGGAAAGTCTCTTCTTGTCCTTCAACCTGTTGTAGTTTTATAATACCAGGTAAAGCTGTTGCTGGGAGGTTTATGCTACTGTTCCAACTCCTGTAGTCAGCATATGTTATTTGTACACACTGGGTGGCATCCTTCATTTTCCATTGCCCTCAACTTCTCCGCACCCTCAGTTAATTTTTTTTGACACCCTGCTTCCTCCACAGATGTTCACTTTGACATCATGGCACCTGACACAAGAACTGTAAAGCCAAGGAGGAGAGGCAGAGCTGGGCTTTACAGTTGTGATTAGTCCAACCTAGGGAAAATGTTCATAAGGGAAGATTAACTGCCCTTGCTTTATTGGTTGTTCTTTAGTGATATAAAGTACTGTATATATAGGAATTATTAATTTAGAAAACTGTATTTGTCCCCAGTTTGCTTGGGGTCATCAGGAAACTGCCCATTCTGAAAGACTACGAGTTGCAAGGGTTAGTACATGAGGATAAAAAATGTGGTTCTACAGTCTGCTGTTCAGTATTGGCCGTTTTCCACTACACAGTTCGAGCCCTACTCGAGTTGACTCGACTCAGCTCGACTCTACTCGGTTTGGGTTTCTTTTCCACCAGCCCGAGTACTGACTCGCGGTGGGTGGGGTCGTCATAACACAGCTGCGCAAAACTGCTGTGCGAAACTGCGCTCACATAATTTTGAACGCGACACAAACACAACAATCACAAACAATGGAGGGTATGGAGGCAATGGTGTACCATTGCTGCTCGGTCTGTGTCTTTTTTGTCGCAGGCTGAGCGAGGGAGGAAAGCAAAAGAAAAGCAAAAGAGTACTGATGTTGTTTTTTAAAAATGGCTGGTTTGATTCCTGTGTTGGGCGTAGCGCTCATGACTTTTCGGTGACGACATTCTCTGACCAATCAGTAGCCAGCAGTCTGTCAATGTCACATTTTAGTATCGGCTCAGCTCGCTTGGAACCAGAGCAGAGCAGGTACGGAAAATTTGTATCTGACATGAGGTACCGCGCCCGTGGAAACGCAACACAAACCGAGTAGAGTCGAGTCAAGTCAAGTAGAGTAGGGCTAAGATATTTTATACAGTCTATGGAATTAACATAGCAGTCTTGTAGTACTCGAGTCCGACTCGAGTCATGTTTTGCAGGACTCGTGACTTGACTTGGACTCGAGCACTGATGACTCGTGACTTGACTCGGACTCGAGCATTGACTGCAAAAGGACCCGGATGATAGAGAGGAGGACTCGGGCTTATATATTGATACAGACTGTTTTAATGTTCATTTTAGATTTTGTATGTTTCATAAAATGTATTCCGTTCAGAGCGAGGGCTGGCACGAGCGTTCGCCTGCATGCGTGTTCACGTGACGTCTGCGAGGATTAAAAGACGCTACCATCTGAGCATTTTTCTTTCAAATGCAGTGGCAGTTAGACCTTGTCAATTTACTAAAATCAAAACTGAAAATCAAACCGACCATGCCGCTGGGTAAGAGCGGATTGTCCAGGATCAGACACATTTTAAATATCTAGGAAAAACTGCAGATTCTCTGATGCCATATTAAACAAGATAGATTCTCATTAAACAGTCTGTAGCGTCCTCGTGCTCTAACGTCTTCTGGTAAAAAAAACAACAATATTCACCTCTTCCTGTGTCTGCCCCTCCTATCTTACCTGCCCATCCAGGTGAAAACCATCAAACTATAAAATTGACACTAAAATAAGATAATAATAATGCACATCGCATTGCCCTTAATATAAACAGCAACAAATAAATTACATAAAGTAAAATGATAATGAATATATTAGAATAATGAATATTTATGGCATAAAATGATGGAAATAGCTCCAACACTAATGTTAATGAAATAAATGTGTTTCCTACACATCCAAAAGGTCCCACACAACCAGTCTAAAAGTCAATAGTTTGGATTCAAATGGCTGCCCTCCTTGTAATATATAATATTACCGGTGAGGACTCGACTTGGACTCGGACTCAAGTAATGAGGACTCGACTCGGACTCGGACTCAGATTTTTCTCTGGCGATTTAGACTCGCCTCGGACTCGAACACAGAGGACTCGACTCGGACTCGACTCGGACTCGACTCGGACTCGGACTCGGACTCGACTCGGACACGAACACGAACACAGAGGACTGAGGACTCAACTCGGAGTCGGATTTGGGGACTCGACTACAACACTGGAACATAGCTGTGTAACTTGTAAACCAATCTGGAAAAAACAGTCTGTTTGCACCTTTTCACTGGTAAAATGTCTTGGGCATGTTATTTTCATGTGTTTTTTATTCAGCTTGTATCTAGAGATTAAAATGCTGTCATTCATTGCAACACATCCATTTGGATTTAAGTCAAAGTGATGAAGTAGATAAGGTCCTCTGCCAATCTTTGATGTATAAAATCAGACTTTGTTTATGCCCTCAAGACAAAGAGATAAAGATGGAAATTAGTTTCTGCACAGCGATAGACAGTGAACATAGCATAAAAGTGTTAATTATTTCTGGTATAGATGCAGGAAACTTGGCAGTCACACCGTCAGTCCACAGATGGTTTTTGTGTCTGTCAGAGTGCATGTGCAGTATATTTGCTTGTGTTTTTACACTTTATGTCTCTGTGATTCTCTTCGCATTATGTTTTTAAGAGCCCAGAATGAGTCTCTTTGATCTTAATTAAAGTTTATCTTGACTGTGAGTAACAGTTACACATGTACAATCTGCTCACAGAAGATATGAGTGCGACAAATGTGGATGTCTCCTTAGAAGCACAGTAAGTGCCAAAAGAGTCGACCAGTCAGACCTTCTCTTTGCACTACACATGCAGAGTAACATTCAAACTGACACCCTGATACACAATGTCATGCATACATGCTTTTTTTTAAACAACAGCTTGATTAAGAGGCCATCTCAGGTAAAGCAACAATAGATGAGAAGAAACTGTGCCAGACGTTTCCAAAAACCCTTTTCACAGCCAGAAAACAGCCAGATGCATTGTTCTGTTTGTTATTCATTTTTGTATGAATCTGTTTTATTTGTAACTCCATCCCTTCTGATTAATAACATCAGTCAGAAAAAAAGCCCTGAATATTTTTCAGATTGTCATTTACACAGCACATCAGGATGATTTCTACATTTATTGAATTTGTTGTTCTTGTTCATTTTTAGAGCTTAGATTAGATGTGTTTCGCCTGATAGCCATCTTCTGGTCATCTGAAAAGGCCATGGACAACTGAAAAAAAAAAAATTCCGTAAAAGCTTGATGAGCATCACAGCGTAAAAGAGATTTGGGAATTTATTTCACTTTCTCATTTTTTACTGAAATAAAATGCTGTTTGACTATAATCCCCAATAATTAATCAGACCATTAAACTTTTGAAAAATAAAAAAAATGAATATTTGAATAAACCTGCTGTTTTAGGGAATATATTTCATTTGTTGTTATCACTCTAAAGTAAATGTGTAAGTTACAGTGTCTTTAAATGACACTGTAAAAATATACAAATGCACTGATTTACTGACTGTTTCTTGTTCTATCGCTGTGAAACGTAAAGCTTTTATTGCCAGACATGCCAGACCTTTCCTGCTACATACAGTATGTTTAGATATATACAATATAATGTTTTCTTATTCAGTGAAAGTTTGTAAGATTCCTCTCTAAGCTGAAGCTTTGTTTTTGAAAGCACTTCTCCCCTTGATGATTTGTGTAATTATCCCAGTGATTTTTTCTTGATTGTTCTGTCATCATCTTTATTTCTGTCTCTCAGCGTTGTCGAGCTTCCATCACATTGCACCCTGCGTCTTTCTACAGTGTCACAGTGCTCCCGTTCTGTTTCTAACTTTCCCACCTACACTCCTCCATTGTTTCCATAGTAATTTCTCTCTCACATGCACTTGTTGTGTCTTTTTTACTGAGCTGCAGCTTCAAGCACCCAGAGAAGACAGACTCACAGTATGTTTTTTTATGTGTATCTCGGTGTGTATGTGCGTGATGTAGCACAGGAAGGAGCAATCAAGCGCATCGATGTTGTGTGCTACACAACCAGCAGCATCATGAGGCAATTAACAGGGTGGAAGAAGGAATGACCAAGAGTTAGCCTACACTGACTGCACTGACTGCACTCACGCACAACAAATGCACACTCTTCATTCACAAATGTACAAAAAGAGGTAATACTTTCATAAAAGCAGACCGGAAATTCAGCATTCAGTCAAAAATAGCATATGCTGGGGCGCCAGTGGCCTACCGGTCTAAGCGCGCCCCATATACAGAGGCTATAGTCCTTGTGCAGAGGTCGCTGGTTTGACTCCCAACCGCGACCAATTGCTTCATGTCTCCTGCTCTCTATTCTCCACATTTCCTGTCTCTCTCTAGCTCTCCTATCAAATAAAGGCAAAAAAGGACAAAAAAAATACAACTAAAAAAAATATAAAAAGTTGTATATTCTACTTTTAGACTAGAGTCCAGTAGCCTCTGACAAACTAATCTAAAGTATTGATATCTGTAAATTATGTCCATGCTAAAATCAGACATTTTGCACTACCCACAGCTTTAGCGCTAATACAACAACATACTATACTAGTTATTCCACACTCATCAATTACCACAGAGTAATTATTTTTGATAATTTATTTAGATTCAAATGAATGTTTCAGTTTCTTCTTAATTAATCAATTTTATGCAGATTTTTCAAAATTAAAAGCCCTCCATTAAAAGGCAGCAATTATTCCCACTGAACCAGTGGCATTGCTTTATTAAGATGAGAAATAAATCAAGGAAGAGTTCATTTTTTTAATGCAACAGCAAACAGTTGTATTTGCAAATTTGTAGCAAGGAAATGTACCAAAAAAAGGATGAAACAAACCATAAATCTTCAAATAAAGGCCAGTATTCCATTTGCAGCCTGGCCTCATATTACAGCCGGCATCATGTAATTTGCAAGGGAATAAAGACCTGCTTCCAATTACTGGCTAGGCCTGATTGCCCCCAACCTGATAGTGCTAGATTATATTTACATACTGTATATGATAAGCTGAGTGTAGAGGGAAAGTCCTTACCAATCTATTATGGTGTCAATCCGTGGCTGATGTGACATAAATGTCATAGTTTATATACAGCTTACTTCCTGGAGCCAGCTTGCAAAAACAGCTTGTTCACATTAAAGGAAAAAACAAACACTCAATTGTGCGTAATGGTGCAGCCTTTATGGACAGGGTTGAGCCACAGACAGCCCTAGTCTGACTTAACCCCTGGTTAGAACAATGATACTAGTGTCAAAGTAATACTAACAGACAGATATCTTATCAGCGGGTCATCCAGAGGTGGAATTGTTGTCATGATCACTAAAGAGTCTGAGTGCAATTGTCACCAGGTCTGAGCAGATGGTAAAAATTCCATTCAACCTAAGTGGTGCTGTTTGCACTGTTTGTTAGTGAGTTAGGAGTTTTTTGCGAAGACGCTCATTTACATAGAAAAAAGGCATGTTCTGCTACAAAGAAACGCATGATGGCTCATTCTAGAGTATGCAAACAACACTGGTGCACAGTGATGCTATTGGCGCAGCAGCACACTTTATGGATCATTTAACCCTTAAGGTGCTTTGTGAAGTAGACAATGTATTTTAATCTCAATTGCAGTGGTTTAGCGGAGGGAAAAGTCTTATGATCCTTTCATGAATCAGGCCCTCACTTTGTACTAAAATATGAACAATTATACTTCTCATACAGAGACAATTGGATATACAGGCCTGCCTCAAATACAACCCTTCTTTATATAAAAGGCCTATGCCCTTGGCATAAAAGCATTAAAGGCCCTGGTTTATGTTTGAGGATCTACATTTTTAGTCTCTTTGTGGACATAGCAACTTCCCCTGCCCAGCCTCCTTTCTAATTTTCTTCTGATATGCCTCTGCTCTGGTGACTTTTTTCATGATATGTTTTATAAAGTTGACAAACAGCACGTCTCATGTTTAATTTTTTCTCCCACTGAATTTTACAGATTACACAATAGCAGGTGAGCGACAGATGGACTGGGAATGCTGTTAATGATATTGCAAAGTAAAAAAAAATGAAGATAGTGAAGTTATTGAATTAAGTGGATTCCAAGCACTCCTACTTACAGAAAAACAGCGTGTGAGGGCTTTTAACTTTTAACTGAAGAGATAGCAGTAGAGTTCCATGAGATACATAAGTGTGTTTTCCTACAGAGCTTGTGTGTTTGAAAAAAGGGAGCAAAGACAACCCACTTATAAATCAATAGCTGCTGCTCACTCCCTGAAAAAAAAAAGTTAAAATACCACGTGAAAAAATGGGTCGCCAAATTTACTCAAGCTGCCGCCAATATGCGTTGGCTGGCTGTCTTTCAGGGAAAGACTGTACTCACAGAGGAGCTACAAAAAAATCTATTAGTCCACATTTCAAATTAAAGGAGCACACAAATCGATAAGTCCTTGGCCACTTTTTAAGAACCTACTTCTTCCATACTTCTTAATTACTCTAAAATGTATATTTATATATAAATGTTTGTTTTTGCTTGTACATGCAGTATATTTTATTTTTCCTAAATATTTGTATTAAATATTTTAATCAAATAAGCAGAGACAAAACATATCAACAGTGCCTCTTTTTGTTTAGTAAGTCTTAACCCTAAAATAGATAAAAAATAATTCGTATAAACTACTCACACACAATGTTAAGCAATGGCTTTTGTGTGTGTGTGATTGGTTTTGTAAATTGCTTTGTTGTACTAGCATAGACATTATAAACAGAGATAAAATCATTAATTTCTCCCCTCATACTTTCCAAGGCAATTGTCTTTTTGTTTCCTAGCAGCAGTTAACCCCAACACTTGATAAAAAACAATAACATAAAGTTTTACAGTACACAGACAAAATATATATCAACTTTTACTCAAATCAGACTTCATTCCTAGTTGAGTTGTGCAAGAGGGATGTTCCAGAGAGACAACATATTCAATCAGAGTTTTTAGTCTCAAAGTCAATTAGTTTCCATCTGGAGGTCACACAAACAACCACTCCACAATGTGCCGCTCATTAAAGCAATCAGTGCTTTGGTAAACACATCAAATTTAAATTATTTTTTAAGAAATGAATAATCCCCCCACCCCACCCCTCCAAAAGAAAAGAGGGGAAAAATCACATTTATTAGTCTCTGTTTATTCACAGTTTGGTGGTTGCTGGTGGTTTTCTATTTCATTTTTAATGAGCATTTGCTATTCTTATAGATGCAATTATAATGTTTGTCACTAATTGCATGTGTGTGTGTTTGCCCATGTTTGTCAGAGCCATGTGTGTTGCTAATTTTGGTGGTTTGTCTGTTTCACCACTCAGATGAAGTAACGCATTGCTTAAACTTGTATTACTGTCATTTAGGGATGCGCAATATGGATTTTTTTGTATGTTCAGAGATCACATCATACAGGGTAGTTAGAGATATGTCTGCAAGGATACTGATTCAAAATACTCAATCTGCTGGCAAAATCCTTGGTCTTATACCATGAAAACAGATGGGTGTTGTGAGTGCTGTAAATTCAGTGATTGTGTCATTCATTGCTTTAGCTTGGGGCTTCTCTCTTTTGGTATTCTTTCATTACGTTTGTCATGAGGATCATTTTCCAGGTGACTTATAACACTGGCTTTGTTAAAATTATAGGACTTTTTTTTACTCATGTGAGAATATGCCAGAATATAGAACTATCAGCTTTTGCAACTATTTTGTCATTTTATCGAGGCAATCTGCTTTTCCCATTGTTGTTCCAGTTACTTTTATCTGAGAATGAGTTTTTACTTAGCTGAGAACCTGAACCAGTGGAAACAGTACTGTTTTTGAGTGTGGGAGTGTTTGCATTTCAGTACGAGTTAATAACTCAAACTATCTAATAACTGTTTTCATTTCTGACTTTTTTACCCTCCACTTGGGGCCAATTAATCTCAGCTGTCTGTACTCAGTATGAAGTTAATGCCATCAACTGCTTTCCTTTATTCTTAAAACCTATTTCTCGTGTGGCGTTGTTACCTCCTGACACCTTAAGAGAATCCGTCTTCTGGTTTTGTCTTCTACAAGGAAAATATTAGATTATAATGAATACCTTGGTGAAGTTTAAATCAGCGCAAATCAGTGTTTCTTTTCAAGCCAGCACTGTCAAAATATATATATATTTTTTGTATAATTGTATTATATGGACAATGTCACATTTTTTCCACAAGCTCCCATTTAGTTATTTTTTTTCTGTAACTTCAAACTCAGCTCACGTGTGTGAATTTTTTTTACAAGTGAAAAATGAAACATACAAGTTCAGATTTTTGATCCACAAGTTCTCAAATCGTATTCTGCAGATTCTCACATCAAGTCTACAAGCTTGTGCATTTTGCAACAAATTAACCTTCATAAAAATTGTGACAGATGCCATACATCTCCATGCAACTTAAGTATGTTATTATGGTATTGCATATCATCATAATTATAAGTTTTGTTCCTGTTATGCTACTTCCAAAGTTCTGGGGCGTGGGAGCCAAAAAATGTGAAAAAGCTAATGAGTATTAGTATCAGAATCACATTTTTCCTGTGATATGTTTAACCAACCATTTTCAACAAGGTGTCAAGAAAAGGAAAATGTAAAGACAAAGTGAAAAACTGTAAAACTTGTACCCGCTAATGATGAAATTAGAACAAAAAGGAAATCATAACTAAAGTGCATACTTGCCAAAGATGGTGGATGCACATAGTGTAATCCATTTTTCCATTCAAATGAACACTGGAAACTCCATTGAGTTGATTGCGTATAACAAGACAACAAAGCTGCTACTCTATAATTTGATCAGTTATGTATGACAGATATATACAAATGTTATTATTGAATTATTATTTTCAGAATACTCTGTTGTTTTTCTGTCTCTTTTTCGCACACAAAGGGACTTATTCGATGCAATTAACACCCCCCAGGTACATATGTTAGCGTTATAACCATAAACTCATCATCTTGCATGCTTCAGAAGCAGACACCACCCACGCACACATAATGTTCCCTTGTTTTATGGCAGGCTGAAACTTTTAACTAAAGTGTGAAGTTTATTTTACCTATAAGGTTATGTTCTGTCACTCAAAGAACAGGAAAGCAGGTTTATTCCAAGACTCAAAACCAAAATTAGCTTTATTTATAATCATTAAAATTCACAGTTATTTAGACAAACACTGAAATAATGATGTTTTGCCAATGCCCTGCAGTGACAAACTGCCTCATTGGCACACAAGCCTACAGACACACACCATTATAAAACATCCTTACACTGCTCATTTGACTCTGAAACACAGGGTCAGTGTTCATAATGAGAGTAAATGACGTATGTTGTGAACACTTCATTATTACGAAACCAGACTAGGTTAGAGGACTTGACAGATTCACTGTTTATTTCCATGAAATAATTAAAGCCAAAACTGACAACTACTCCAATGAAAATGAGTATTAATTCAAAACAATCACAGTTAAAGACCCCAAAACACAGAGTGTGTGTGTTTAACAATGTTTCCATGCTGTGTGATTGGCTATAAACACTCGTTCATTCAATAATGGATCAACAGAGTGACAGCAGACGGGCTTTACTTAGCACTTTGTACAGATTCTGCTGTCGCTTTTCTGCTTGAAACACATCAGTCCCTCGCTCCTCTCTCCTCTCCACAGGTCTTCACAGGGGGGCTGCCATCTGTCATATAGCACACACACATCCAGTCACTTGCGCACTCCTACTCTCTTTTTTATGAACACAAACACACTTGAACAAGCACAAACATACACACACACACACACGCACATGCGTGCTGCTCTTTTCCCTCCCTGAGAGCTCATTCATTCTTGTTACAGCGACATAAAAGTTATCAAGCATGCTGTCAGGGGAGAGAGAAAGAGAGAGAGAAATAGAGGGGGGAGAAAGGCACAGAAAGTGATGGCATGGTTTTGGCTGTGCTGCAACTCTTTCATATTTTGCTCAGTTTAGTTTTCTGGGACATTGTGTGTGTTTGTGTGTGTGTACAAAGTGTGTATGCTGTGTACCAGTCTCTGTTTGTATATAGTTTGTACTACTCTAGATATGCAGTTCAACTGCAGTTTAGAGTTGCAACATGATGCACCAGGGAGGACCATGTCTTCTGTGAAGGGTTTTTGGAGTGAAAAAAGACAAGAAACGGATTCACATAAACATGCACGCAGACATATGTCTGCATGCAATAAAACAGACAAACAAAAACAAACCTAAACGCACAAAATTGTATGTTTCATAAATTAATTAATAGAAATCTTCTAAATGTTTTGATGATTTGTATGCATAGACTGGGAAAGCTGCTCTGCTTGCATGCAAGGTCAAATCAGTTTAGTTTCACAACAGTCTTGCTACAGTGTGTCCAAACACACTTTGAATCAAAGAAAGCATGCCAATCTTTCCCCCTTTCTCACTCAAATGTATCTGTCATTACTCAGATGTTCCTGCTCTTTAATCTTAACCCCCCCTCTGTCTCTGCTCTCTCCTCCTTTTTTTGTGGACTCTTTGTGTCTCCATTTATGTGCATCTTTCCCTCCCTGCCTCAACCTTATATGTGTCAGGCTATATTCATCTCTCTTTTCTGCTTCTCTCTCACACACACTCCTGTCAGTTTTCTTCCCCTCCCTCCCTCCCTCCCACCGCCTGGTTCTTCTGTAAGATAAAAACTGAGCATAGCCCTTTAGGTAGGCTCTCTCACTTCAAAGCCCTTTCATTTTTTCTCTTTCTTCTCATTGTGGGCAGGTTGAGTAGTGTTATAACCCCAGAGCACCTTTTCACCGTATGGCCCTTGTCTCTGTGTCCGATCTCTACTAGACACCAATTTGGAAGGGTTTTATCTTGAGTGTTACAGAGAATATAGTATAAACACAACTTTATGTTTCGATATGTGTACTACTGATGGTATCAAAGAAAGCTCAATTTGCACAAATTTGAGATAAAAAAATTCATATCAAGCACTTTGCAACCTCTCTTTTGAAAACTGCACCATAAATGAAATGATTATTTTTATTACTACTATATAACCACCATTGAGCAGAAAAAAACATCATTAATAATAATTTTCAAAGAGCTTTGAACGCTACCTACATAATGCTGCCCATTTCATTTGCATAAAGGCAAGAATGAACTGATTATTACTACTGGGGTTTACATAACCTCTGTGCTCCCATTAAGTAAGCTGGCTCTGCTGTTTGTGTGGTAATGATGTCATTTTCACTGACTGTGAGCCTGCTACCCACACACTTATGTTCAGCTGCTCATTTGGATGGTTTTGGCATATGAGGCTCCAGTGTTGCAACAAGCTCCCTGGTCCTCATGTGCTCTCTCCCACATACATGTGCACACCAGCACACTAATACATATGTGCACATGTGCAAAATGCCCTTAGGATTGCGTTCCTTCATTTTTGATTTGTCAACCTTGAAATTGTCAAGCAAGCCTTTTATATTCAGAGTGACACGATTCATGACTTTTCACAGCAAAATTATGTTTGTGGCAAATGATTGTTGTAACTGGAAGCATGGATATCAGACCTGCATCTTTTTTTTGAGTATCACTCTGCAAGATATAATTTAATCTCATTAAAGACAATCACTTGGAATATGTATTCTCTGGTTTATTTTAGGACTAACGCTGGCAGGAGGTTAATAAAGCTGATATATGGGGAGTATATACATCATATTAACTGAACATAGTTGTATTCACATATCTTGCAGATCCCTCTGTAAGTTAATCTTTATATTAAGTTTATAATTAAATGGGAACAAAAGGTCATGACTAGCCTATTAACATGACTGTAGAAAAAACATGCAAGAGTCTTTTCTAGAAAATGAAGCAGAAAATCTGAGGAGAATTAATCATAACTGAAGTCATTTGAGAACAGATTTTCTTCTATGGCACGAGGTGATGCAGGGAAACCTTAAAAGGTAGTCTTCACCTTGTCAGTGAAGATGGGGACTGGCTTCTCTTTCTAATGAGTTTGGAAGGTCATTGCACCATTAGAGAGCCAGCAGAGAGAATAGCTGATACGGTGTGGGGTGCTGACCAGCGCAGGACAAGGAAAAAAAGAAGAGCAAAGAGGTCTGCAGTGGCAGAACACAGGACACTGGCTGGCATGTATCGCTGGATGGTTGCCTAGAGGGAAGGAGCTACAGATCCCTTCACAGCTGTGTATGCCAGCACCAGGATTTGTAATTTGATACAAGAAGCCATGGGCAGCTGGATGCATACATTAGCTCTGTCTGTGCATCTTGTGTTTTTGTGTCTGTGATCATCATAAGTGAACTCAATTCTTCTGAAAACTAGAGTGCTCTGGTCGTTCTTTTGCTTTAAAAAACAACGTACAGAGCCTGATGAGTGTAAGTGTGTTTGCAAACTTGTACATATGCATGTGAATTTTTGCATATCTGAGGGTTAAGATAATGAAGCTATTTTCGGCAGGTTTTTCATGTATAAAATATTCAACATGTAGGTTTTGACACAGAAGTGAACCTGGAGAGTTTAGAAAATAACTCAAATTTTCAGTTTCCTAAGTAACCATAGAGGACTTAGAGGTATAGCCAATGTATTCTTGGCAAAGCTGTTAGAACTGGTATGTACTGTACATCAAACAAAGCACGAATCAGCTGTCTATTTTTTCTCTCTTCTCTTTTTTTGTGCATGAACCATACAGCATGTCATTTACTCTCATTAAGCGAAATTCAACTGTGATCTGTTCCTCTCCCTTCTCATGCATGACAACATAAATAATTCAGTTAATTCATTTTGGTTAATCACTCTAACCTTCCAATACAGGCGTGTCAACAGCTCTCCATTGTTTCCCACTTTGTCCCCCCCTCTGTCAGGCAGGAGCAGGCACTTTCTTCCTTACTGGAGTCAGTCTGATAAAGTCATGTATAATTATGGAGTTCCCTACAGTCGCTCCATAATTCATCTAGCTTTTCATTCCCTCCTCTTTTCATCGTCTTCACCCTCTCTCTGTCCTGGCCGCTGATTTGCATATGTCTTCTTCTGTCTCTACAGGTTTTTGCAATTCCTTCATTTGCCAGAGCTTTTTAGAGCCAAACATTAATTTTAAAATCAGTACCTCCTTCTTTCCAGTCTCCTTTTCATTTTCCCCTCTGACATATGCATCCCTAATGTACTTATTATAGAGCAAAAAGTCCCCTTCTTTCTTTTATGCTCAATCCATCAATCCTCTCTGTATTTAGCTGCAGCTGATAAATTACTCAACATGCAGACATATTAGATGCAGGAAAATACAATATCGCAGCAGGGGCTCTTGTTTACTGGTAAATTATGTTAAAGCTTGTAAATATGGTTTTTGATGTATCTCCAGGATTTTGCTGGCTTCTTCGGTAACTGTTGCAGCCTAAAATGTCTGATTTTGCAGTTTAGTATTTTGTCTTCTTACTTCACCTCCTGTTGATTTTTGTATAGATACATTCAATTTGTGTGTTTTTGCATAGCCACCATTAGTGCAGTGACAGCTGACTGTTACAGAAGCATGGATAGTTTAATTAAAGATATTAGACAGTTGCTGATAAGGTACCTTAACCAGGGGATCTCAAAGTAATTTAGATTATAATATACATTGTAACAAAAGCCTGACATTATAATGAAAAACAGGGGGTGAAACTTGACCATTCAACGCACATTTGCAATGAAGTGCTGCGAAATACAACCTTATTCTACTAGGTAGGTAGCTTATTAATCAATAAACAGCTGCATTTAATCATCACAGACAAGTTGCATTGGAAAATAATTTTGCATAGATATTAATTTAACACATATTGTCCCCTTCTGTAAAAGTCTGTATTGATAGTCTGCTCTTAGTTTGTTATGCTAGAAGAACTTTATAGGAGGTAATTTAATTGATCCCCTATCATGGTTTTGACCCACCTCTGGAGAATATCATAATACTGAGCAATGCCAGTGCAGCTCTTCTTGATGTAAAGGCTTTTGTTTTGTGTGATCAGCTTATTTTTTCCAATTTTTTTGTGTTTCCCTTGCATGATTGTCAAAAGTAATGTTACACATACAGGTAATGTTAAAAGTAGAAAATTGTGGGATTCAGATTTCACCAAATGGTTAAGTTGCACGCCAATATAGCGGCCCATTTCCCGCATGTCATTCCCCCACTCTCTCCAGGTTTCCTACTCTATCTATTACCCTCTCCTCTCCAAATAAATTTGTAAAGCCCCAAAAATATAACTAAAAAAAAAAAAGAAAATTAAACATTTCTCACTTCTTGGGACAGCTTGCATTCATACGTGAAGATGTTGAAGGGTGATGCTACAGTATTAATCGTGGCTTGTCCACTTCCAGTAATTCATTGGAATCACCTTCATAAATGTGCAAAGCTGAATCAACTGGCGTGAAATACTGCTGTGTCAACGTAGAGACTTCCAATGATCAATGTATGGCGCCGATGTGCTTAATCAACATGACCAGATCTCAGTGCTTGTGCAAATTGTTTATGGAAAATAACACCAACACACATCCACCCACTCAGTAATGTGTTTGACATTATAGAATTCTACATCGGGTAACAAGTTAATGCTCACACAAGCCCCGGCACTCCACCTCGGACCAATCACTGCAGTGTTTAAACAGACAGAGTAGTGATTGAGATGCAACAGCCCCAGTAGTTAGACGTGAGAGAGAGATGGATAGCACAGGGATTATTTGTAGTAATTTCCCAAATTTCATTATAGAGGACAATCCACCAGCCGGGAGGTGTGTGAAGTGTCAACAGCTGAGAACCATTGCATCCATTTATTTAAAAAAAAAAAAAAACGTTGGCTGCCACATGGTATCTCTTTCAATTAATTGTCAATATGTCACTCTGAAAATTATGCGTCTGGAGAGCCATGAGAGTACATTGAAATACAGAATTACACACACTTGGGACGCAAATGTTCCACCTGTGTGCCACTGACTATTGAGACACCAAGTGGGAAAATGTGACATCTGCCGCGCACACGGGTTATGAAAACAGAGACACACCAAGCCATTAGCAGTGAACAACAACCGATCCATTCTCCAAATATGATTAAAGCATAGACAAATGGGCCATTACCCCAGCTGACAGACAAAAAAGATCACAAGAGAGGGAGGGGGAGGGGGGGTAGGCAACAGTCCATTTGTTTAAACAGGCAGAATAACATGCTGTGTACATGTTTTTGTGTCTCTTTTGGGAAAATGGCTTCCAGTAGCTCATAGTACAGTTTGTCTGAAAGCCAGAAATTCAACTTAAGCTGGAGAAAGAAAGCTAGAGATAGAGACACATGTGGAGAAGTGGGGGAGGAAAGAATGCAAATGTTTCATTGTAGACCTGTCCTGGTTGAAGTAATAGCAGTTAAAGCCTCCGGGCTGTAAACAGAAAAGCTGTGCATTCTACCAGGGGACATATTCATCTCCTTGACTTTATAACATATAGGGCTCGGACACAAAGAAATATACAACCTTGTCTCCTTGAGCGTCTTTGATTGAAGGTAGATAGGGGGGAGGGATAGCCAAAGGAGACAAGGAAATGAGAATGAGAGAGGATAAACTGTGGCACTGAGAGCAGGAGAAATGATAGGATTTTCAGAGCTAGTCTGATCAGAGCACACTTTATTTTGATTCCCTACATTCTTTGTGTGGGTGTGTTCTAGAAGAGGATGAAAAGAAGAGTACATGGTGCTTAAAGTGGATCCTCTGAAGGTTTTTTCTTGAGGGTCTTGCTAAAGACTTGATGTGGATAACTAGGGTTGCAAAATTCCGGGAATGTTCAAGTTGGAAATTTTCCATGGGAATTAATGGGAAATTATGGGAATAAATGTGAATAAACCATGAATTTATTAAATTGAAGGTTGGCTTTCATTAGGGAACTTAAATATAGTTTAGGAAAATATATTTTAGCATAATCCTGACTAAAACAACCAGATTTCATGCAAGTACAGTTGAATATCTATCCTATTCCTCAATCACATTCACATAGCACACTGCTTACTGCAGGGCTATTGATACCACACCCCCTACATGCACTGTGCATTCCTCCATCACATGCACAGATGATTTCTATTTTGGATGGATGTCTGCTTATAACAAAAAAATATATTTATGCTTGGATATGATACCTTTCCATTAACTTACCCTCAATTCCCTATAATTCCCATTAATTCCCATGAAAAGTTTCCAATTTGGAATATTTCCAAAATTCCCCAGCTTAACTTCCCATGGAAATTTTCCACCCCTTTGCCACCCTATGGATAACACATATGGATAAAACTGCACACATGTATCATCAGACTCAGGCTGTAAATGACTTTAGACATGTTAGGGAAGGAGGAGGAAAAGAAAGAGGGTAAAATAAATGACTCAATGGAAATGGATGAGGGATGATACTTTTGTAAGTTACTTGTAAACTTAAATATGAACAAAAATATGTAAAGCAATATGATAAATAATATGTAGAATACACATGATACAAAGTTTGTGTAGGAAATTAAAAGATAATGTGAAAAAATATAAAATGTACAGAGAGAAGCAGGGTTATTGGGAGTAATTGGTTAGATCTTTAAAATTGTCACTAGTTGGCACCAGGATTACTGGTTGGTCTCACTTTGGGTTCAAAATTCAGGTTAAATGTTGTATCTATGTTGAAAAGGAAGCCCCATGTCACGAGCAGCACTGTAGGTACTGTTAATGGGTCTGCTCTTCCTGTTCTACTGCCACACTCATGTAATCAGAAAAGTCAGCAGATGGCATCTTTTAGCATGGCAGGGTTGAGCAGTATTCTGATCTACAAAATGGTATGCATGTTGGCTTTGTGTAGTGACACTGGTATACTGTATAACAACTCAACCAGTAACCTGGAGGCCCTAGGAGTGGTGGTGCTAGCTCTGCTAATGGTAGCCAAGCATGACAAACCAACATTATTTACCCACAGACTGTGTTAAATAAATTGTGTTAAATTTTGACTGCTCACTGAGTGTTTTCTTATGTTTTAACTAGTCAACTAGACAAACATTCAATTCCCATCAAACCAACTTTGGAATCAGTCACTTTGGTACATCCCTTAAGTAAGGTACAGACATTGTGCTGTGCCCTTCTGTCTTCTGTTAAAAATGTAACAGCTGAGTCGTTAATTGTTGTGCTTGTAGACTGGATGGAGTGAAAGTGAAAGGTTAAGGGAAAAGTCAGTATGAAGTAGGAACTTGAGATAAAAGTGCACAGGAGTGCAGTTTAATTGGATTTAACAAACAATTTAGCTGATGGATGGATGAATGGATGGACGCAGTGAAGGAGAGAAATGAACTAGCCCTGAATGATCTACTGTACACGCAGCAATCTCAGATAATGGAGTACAGGATTAAGCTGAGTCTGTCTGAGTGTGAAAAGGTTGGAGGAAGGAGAGATCAGTGAAGCAGTGGAGAAGAGAGAGAGCAGGGTTTGAAGAGGAGGCATTTATCTGTTGTGCTCAACAACCCTGGGAGTTAAAAACTAGGAAAATTATATTGTTGACTCATGTTGCAAAGAGGGAGGGTGTGTTTGGGAGAGTGAATACAAAAGAGGGCGAAGTAGAATGATGAATGGAGTGGAAGAAGGGATGTTTTTTTTAAAAGAATAGAGAGGAGAGAAGTAGGAGTGGTTGCAAAGTTTAAAGGAAAAAGGGAGAGCTGGGGATTGGAGAGATGGGAGAAGGGGCATTCATCTGGCGTGTGTGATAACGGTGAGTGCAGTAACTGTATAAATATAGAGCTAAAGGTGTCTGGATTGAGTGGCAGATGAAGGGAATGAGAAAAGGAAGGCACAGATAGAGTTATAGAGAACACACAAAAAAAAGATTCTGGATGAAAGAGAGGATGTATACATCTCCAAGGCAGATAAGACAGAGCTGGTTTGGAATACATGATGTTAATGTGACAAGATGAAGGGAGCAAAGGGGGTCCATTAAATGTTAATGGGAACAGGATAGGAGGTGGGGAGGCTTTCTGGGGGCAGGAAAAAGAACACATTGCGTTTGTGAGTGTTTTCGTTGGTCTTGTATTTTCAGCAACAGAGAAGCGCCAGGAGACAAAGAACTTAGAGTGATACATTTCAAGAGAAACAAAGTCGAAAAGGGCATGTTATCTTTTGCCCACTCTACCTCTCTGACCATATTAATTCAAGTGATAATTCCCTCAAGGAGTGTATATCAGCAACAACCCACGCACATACAGGCATATATAGAGAAGAGTGATTTTTTTTTAGACTGCCAGCGCTGTGAGTAAGCATCTCTGTGCCACTCACTGCTTAGCCGTGTGTGCCACAATGCATGGCAGCAGTTTGGAGCTGTGGATCTGGAACAATACATGAAACAATACACAGACAAAAATAGGTCATCCTCACTCCCGTACACTTACATACACACTCTAAACAAAGGTACACTCTTGTTTGACAGTTCTGTGGGCAACTTCCTCCCTTTCAGTTAGTGAATTTCTGATGAAATCAAACACTTGATTACATCCTAGTTTTGTAGCCAGCAGATACTTAAGTTTCCTTAGTTTATCGATTTACATAATGAGATACTTCTCTCATTTCGGAGGGTTCAACATGAGTTGTTTCTGTCCCTGTAAGATAATCTACAACCTGACAAACATGAATAAATGTGAAGCTGATAAACAGAAAGTAGCTCTTTCAGATGTTAGAAATGTATCCATTGATTTCCAATTCTGATGGAACTGTGATAGCTTTCCTTTTAATATCTCTGTATGTATTGGGCCATTGTGGGTAATATTGCAAATCAACAGGCAGAACAGCTTAATGGCAGTATTGGATTAGCAGGATTGGTGCACTAATGTCTTCTGTCAGGTGTAAATTACTGGGAAAAGTAACAAACAAAGAAACAGACATTTATAATCTACTTATATAACATGTATAGTTTCTAAATACCTCTTGGATAAAATTGAATCCATCAAAATTAAGCCCATATTGTGATGTAGAATTTAATATACCTTCTACCTTCCATCTGTAGTTTAAGATAGGGAGATTTGAAATCAGAGCTTTGGAGTTCCAGTAAGACTGCTGGTCATTAGGTCTCCAGTGACTAAAAGTAAACACATGTGTGAGGTGCCACTTCAGCTCAGTTGGAAAAGCAGGTGCCCCATGTTAAGAGGCTAGCCTGTCGCAGTGGTCACAGGATTTGGTGCATGTTTTCCCTCACTTCTTCTCTTCACATTTCCTGTCTCCTATCTGAGGCAAAAAGCCCCCAAAATAATATTGTAAATAAAATTCAACACATCAGTGTGTGTTACATTCTGCTACTATTCTTATTTTATGATGCTCTTTACAACACACCCGGATACAATCTGTGCTGTCCCGCATTGTCTTGTAAAAAAAAAAAAGGACTTCATTCTTCTGAGCTTGCAGGTGACAGTATCTCTTTTGCACTATTGTTATCAAACTGCTTCATATTGCTAAAGTCCCGGATAGTAGGGATGCTCCGATCGATCGGCCACCGATCATTAGCGGCCGATTTCTGTGAAAAAGTATGTGATCAGTGTATGCCGATCAATGCCTTTCATTGCTGATCACAAAAAACCATCACCTGTGGCTCATACTTTGCAGCCTGCAGCTTGAAGAGGACCTGTGTGTAGTGTACCCCCTCCCCCTTTCCTTCACACTGCGCAGGTGCGCCGCGGCAAACCACAACAAACATGTCTGTTGAGTGGAACTTTTATACAGTCTGTAAGAGTGATGTAAAGTTTGCATCCTGCAACACATGCAACGAAAAAATACCTTGCAGGGGAAGCACGTTAAAAAGCTTCAACAAAACCAATTTAATAAGACATTTAAAGAGCAAACACTTGGCGGAGTATGGTGAGGTTTTGAGGCTCACGACAGTGAATGAAAAGAAGACAGCCGGAGCAGCATCAGTCAGACGGCAGCTAACACAGCCCACGGTGGCAACACTCGTCTGTATGAGCGTGACAGTCAAAAGGCTAAGCAAATAACCCGAAAAATAGTTGAATTCATCGGGCTAGATGAGCCTTTCTCAGTGGTGGAAGACACTGGGTTCCGCCGACTGCTCTCTCACTTGGAGCCCCGCTACGTGCTACCAGGACGTAAATAATTCACAGACGTAGCGCTGCCAGAGCTCCACCAGACAGTGTACTATCACATCGAACGTCTCCATAAAGAAGGAATCCCATTCTTTGTAAGTTTCACGAGTTTCAAACATGGCATATTCAGAAAGACAAACTTGAGATATATTGTCTTTTATTTATTTGACTTTCTGCACTATTTAGCCTGTTTAGAGCCTTAATGTTTCCAATCTGTTAAAGATTGGGTTACTGATAGCAGGTCAATTTTAGTGTTTTTCAGTTGTCCTTTTGACTGAATAGTTGCTGCATTGTGCGTGCAAGGTTTTTGTATTTTTTCTCTTGAAGAAGAAAGAAAAAACATGGTTTTTTTTCTAAATTAAGGTGATTTTATGGTTCCTTTTCACCCAGATTATGTAGCACTCACCATAACTAAATTGAAAAATTTACAGAAAGTCCATGTGATCAGTATCGGTGATCGGCAGTGATTGGCACTCATGGCTGATCGGTATAGGAATCGGCAGCATAAAACCTGATTAGAGCATCCCTACTGGATAGTGTTAATAACCATTGGTTATGTAAGTTTTCTGCATGCTTCATTTATTTTGGATTTGGAAAAACAGCAGCAGAAGTCAGCTCATCAACAAGAGTGGGGCTGATTGTCCTTCTTGCGGCAGTGGAGAGTTCTGTCTGTGTCCTACTTCTGCAGGTAGACAAGAGGCTGCATGCAGTGGTCTCGTCAGGGTGACCAGGGTGTGTTCAAGGCCCTTAAACCAAGATAGGACATAATAAAACTGCCTTGATGACTTAAGAGTTGCTGACTTTGCAAAGAAACTCTTAATGGTGCCATAAAAATCAGGGACAAAAGGAAAAATACTCCTGAATGCAACGGAAATTGCAAGAGGAAGCTGGAAAAATACCACTGGTTGTTCAGCAAACCAACTTCTGGCTGCCGAAAGAGGTTCACAGAGGTTTTTAGGTCCATGGTTGCGTTATGGAGACAGCCTACTGTTCCATTCCATACCTGGATTCTTTTACTCCAATTGTTGAAACGAATCCAGGCTTTCACATCTAGTTTTGAACTACCATTAGGCATACTGGGACACTGAGGCACTGTAGTCTTTTACTCTACAATGTTTGATCTCTACAGGCTTGTTCTCTACATAGGCCCAACGTCTTAGTTTGATCTCACATGGACAGGTTCAAACACTCCATCTTGTATGTCTTGTTTGGAACACCTGTTTTATGTTTTGCACGTATCAGGGTAGTTATTTGTAAAGGATATGAAATGAAACATGCAATCGTTCACTGATTAGCTATAGCATGTTGCATGAACATTTTGTGACAACTCTGGTCTGAGTCTGGGTTTTTTTTGCCTCTAACTCACTCAAGAAATATCCTCAAGCTACATGGATACAGACACTCCTATTGGGTTTCTTCAGGTATTGATTTCCTTGTTTCCTTCCCTTCTCTCTTTCCTCTCCATTCCATCCTGGGTCACTGGACCACAGAAACTGCAGGACTGGGTATCAGTTTGATAAAGTGTGTGTGAATGTATGGTGAGAGGAAAGACACAGATAGAGAGAGGAACTGGTCACACCTGGGTGCAGGTGAAGTGCTTGCCGTCCATTTCTTCTGACAGACCAACAAGCTGAGGAGAGAGCTTAATAACATGCTCTGCTGCAGACAACACATGTAGCGTACAGAACATGCGTCAAAAATGTCTGAATGTAAACCAGAAAAGGACATGGTGGTAGTTCTACACACTGGGAAAACATAAAACATCAAGGAAAGCATTTGATTTATTTGATGTTGGGTTCTTCTGAGGTTTCGGGGCCTTCGTGGATCAATCAGGTGCTTTATTTAAAAAAAGAAGAACTAAATGTACAAAGCCTGATGAAGAGATGGATGACCATGAAGGCATGATAACCTTCCAGCAAAAATAAATAACTGAAGGCAGAGCAGATAAATGAGCACAGCAGATGAGACCTACAGTCTAAGCTTTCGGTGTGTATGTCTCTGTTTGTATGACTTACATGTATATTCCTCAAATAAACACCTCTGCATGAAAGCTTGACAGATCGTAGCCGCTCCAGGCAGATTGATCCTGGAATGATTTATCATGAGTCAGTGTACTTCTCATGCTCAGGGGGTTTTTAGATGTGTGAGTGTGCTTGTGTGTGGGCTGGCAATGATGGTAGTGGTGGTGGTGGTGGTGGAGTGTAAGTGTGGTGTGTTAGTGGGTGGTTATGGTTCAGAATGATGGGTGAAAAACTCCAAATGGCTACATTATGTGTTTGTTTGCACTCCTACTCAGCTCTTTTTCCATCGTCCAAATCTGTTTTTGTGCTCTGAGTGGAGTCATTGTGCACAGCAGTGAGTCCTTTAAGTGTTGTCAAGGTGTAAGGACACAATATCCACCAAACACCAAACTCACACTGAACCACTCTGACTAGAACTCTGTCTTTTAGATTATTCTAAACTTTAAATGTGTGCCAAGAGAGCTTCTCTCTCACTCTTACCACATACTTTTGTACGACCAGCACTTATTGCCTCCTGGATTTTATTCTCTTTTAACTGTTGCTTTCCTCATATTGATGTAACTTTGGAGTGGGTTAACGCATCAGGCCCTTTAAGTCATTAGCAAAGAGCATTAATGAGCCAAGTGCTCAGAAGCCCCCTGCAGATTTAAGAGTGTGTGATGTAGAGGGGATGAGGGCACTAATTCTCCAAAGTGCCCTAATAAGTAGAGGATTAGCAGAGCCTTCCATTAGCCAAAGCTTTCATGATGCTAAGCTAATGCACTATAGCTGGACCAGAGAAAGGAAGCTAAAGCGATAGCTAGCATCCTGCTATAATAGGGACATGGAATCTGGATAATGTAGCTTATGGTTTATGATCGGCTTATTGGGTCTAAATATTTAGAGGAATGCAGACTTGCATACATAAGTGTAAATGTATTCATGGTATATATGTGCATAAATACATCCACAGGTGAGCCCCCCCACACACACACCTACAGGAGCATATGCTCAAACATTAAGGTGATAGAAGATTAATCCTGAGCTCACTCAATTGAAGAATAATGGCCATGACTAAGCAGTATGCAGAGACTTAATGGACTTTAATCATATATTGTTACACATTTAATTAATTCCTCAGAATGTGGACTCTTACAATGGGCAGTGAGATTGAAGCTCCTCTAGCCTCTGCTCATTAATCATCCACATCAATGCAGAAGGAAATGAATGAGTAGAGTAACCCTTTAGCCTTTGCTTAAAATGAAATTCTACTTTAGTGACAGCCGTGACCCGTTTAGCTTGGAAACTTTGACTACTTTGAATGTCTCTGTTCTTCTGCATTAAGCTTTATTTTCTCATCACAAAAACACAATATAATTAATATGTCACATGAAGTTAGTCCTAGGGTTACTTATACATCTCAAAAGTAATGTATCCAAATGCAATCAGTAATGCTCAAGCAAAGTAATTAAACACCAAAAGCAATTAAGCAGACACCACATTGTGAATCATAATGCACAAGCTCGGCTTTGTCACAATTCAAGAATGGATCCTCACAAACCGCTTTGAAGTTCAACCCATTATGTTGTGTTATGGAAACCGATTGACACAGGAGACACTGTTGTGTTGCATATACCTTTTATGCCCCCTCACACACAAACATTCACACACAAGTATACACACACACAGTTTTATTTTGCTTTTCTCAGCAACATGAATCTATCCTCTCAAGCGTTTCTTTCTTTTTTTACTCTCGCTTTCTCTGGCTTTACTTCTGCAGTGTCAACAGCTTAGTGGCATTATACTGACTGTGTGTGTTTTAGATTGTGCCTTCTCGCCAATGTGCGTTGTCACTGCACCATGCATGTGTGTGTGTGTGTGTGTCTCTCTGTGTGTCTGTCTGTCTGTGTTTGATATGTACTGTACTATCTTTAAACATTTCTTCCGCTGCTTTTTGTTTTACCCAGTAACTCTGTGGCACAGTTTTACTGTGCTAAAAGTGAGGTAAACACATTTTGCTGCTTCAAACATAGTAACGGAAGCTGCAAGGAGCAGCACTGAAGCAGAAATAAGGGGTAGAATATGGAGATAAATGGATGAAGGGTAGAAAAGGGAGGCAAGGACATGAGGGCAAAATGCAGGAGGGCAAAATTAATGGAAATACAGACTAAAGGAGGGGAGAGAAGTGAGCAAAATATGAAGTCATAAAGAGGTGATGAATAGAAAGAAGGCTTGAGTACAGACAGGAAAGAGAATCGGTCGCTGCTTGTGTTGCCACAAGGGTAAACAAGATACGAGGGGGAAAATGGGTGGTGAGTAAAGATGGTGAAAAAGATTGGTGGGTGGAATGAAAAAAGGTGCTGGTGAAGGATGCTAGAGAGGAGGCGGAGGAGGAAGGCAGATGACTTCAAATTGAGGACAGTGTGCAGCATTCAGTGGTGCTGTAAGGCAACTAAAATGAAAATCACTGCAAGATTGCAGCTCTGAAATGATTGGGGCTGAAAGGTAAGCACTCAGAGGGGCTGTTTTGGACAAGAGGGGAGATAACGGGAGTGGGTTGAGAGGGTAGGAGGTAGAGGTGTTTCTGACAGCACCAGAGGTCCTGGAAGGATGAAAGTAGGGGGATGAAGGAAAGAGAGGTGAATTAAGCAGAGATGGTGTCTTGGAGCAGAGGAGCACTTAGCACAGCACATAACTTGAGGATTTGTGGATAATCTCTCTGTAGAGTGAGCTTCTTTATTACACTGCTTGAATAAAGTTTTTATAGGATAGTGTTGTTTTCTTTACAACACTGCCTTATTTTTTATTATTTTTCAAAATAAACCTGGAGGTCAGTCAATAATGTGGACAGTGATATGAATGTGTTGAGTTGAGCACTTGTCTTCACTATGTCTCATAGCCAGAATAGAGCTTGCTGGTCAGCAGATTTCTGTCTCTGTAAAGAAAATCAAAGTGAACATGCCTGTACTTCAGTCATGTACTCTGCTATACTGTACATCAGTACCATAAAATGGCATAACACCAAAGCTTTGCGCAAATTGCTTCGGTAATGATTCATCCAATATTCAAATACGTCTCGTGTTTGTCGACAGTTTTGCCACACACATATTTCTTTTAAAACACAGACCCCTTTTCTTTATATGATTTTAGTCTTGTGTCTTCTGACTCATAACACTATATGAGGGTTGAAATGAGTCATGTTGTACGTTATAATTAATCATGCCTGTTTTTCCTTTTACTATCCATGCAGAGAGTGGGTTCTCCTCAATGAATGAATCAAACACAGAAAACAAACCCTGAAGAATAGGCTCCCAGTTAGACATAACACCAAAATAAATGTGTAGTAGTTATCTAAACCCAAACCATCACCTAAACTTAACCTGCATAAACCTAACCTAACGTGGACCTTACACACCATTCTTTGGATCATTCATGGATATTTTACAGCTGTGTTAATCCAGTTCAGTGCAGGCAACCAAATTTTTGTAGAACTTGGTTACTTGGCAAGTTAAAGCAAAAGATCATAGTGGTCTTATATAATACGTCAGCTTTAACTTCTGGTCTTGCCATGGACTTGTGCAAAGAATAATTTCACATGTTCCAGAGTAATCTAGTTTTACCATCCTGACAGGCCACTTTGAAATAGTTTTTCAGGCCCTGAGTAGTTTTTGACAAGGGAATAATGCAGGACTAAAAGTGTCTTTTGTGTAACAGTGTACAATGTTTTTTCTGCCCTGCTGCTAGAAATACCTACGTGTATACCTCAGTATCCAGTTTCCTCCCTCACTGTCTTCATGTCCCTCTGTTTGTAGCTGCCACAGAACAGGATGTATTCGGCTGTACCCGCTTTTGTCTTTAAAATAGCTTAGCAGTGTATGCGGATACGAGAAGATGCGGCTTGCTAGAAATATCGTTTTCATTTTTAGTCGGTGCTGTAGTGATGACTGTAGAATCAGAGTTATTTTCCTTGGTGAACTCTTACCAGAAACCATCCATGATCTAAACTATGAGTTTTTATTGACAACAGTTGAAACTGATATTTCAGCAACATACGACAATGCTCAAGATTAACATATTTGTCTTCTGTTTTTTCTCCCTTCCCCCTCTTCCTCTGCTTTTTCCCTCTCCTCCATCTAGCCTGCGAGCTGATGAACCGTGGTATCCTGGCTCTGGTCAGCTCAATCGGCTGCATGTCAGCAGGCAGCCTTCAGACTCTGTCTGATGCCATGCACATCCCCCACCTCTTTGTTCAGCGGTCTACAGCAGGGACACCGCGCTCCTCCTGCCCAGCAACCAGTCGCCTCCCTGGCACTGATGACTACACCCTAATGGTCCGCCCACCTGTCTATCTCAATGAGGTCCTTATGCAGGTGGTGTCTGAGTACAGCTGGCAGAAGTTCATCGTCTTCTATGATTCAGATTTTGGTGAGGATACAACCTATGTCTGTTTTTGTGGATTTCCATAAGGTTTGGGTATGAATGGTACCTTGTAGATTGCTCTCTTTTCTGGGTAACACCTGGACTGGGGTTTCAAGCTGGCTAAGCTATCACTTAGCATTTAGGAAAACATTTGAAATGAGCATCTGGAAAAAAAAAAAACATCACTATTAGGGGAGAGAATGTTTCCCTAACAAGACGATCTAATCAGATTCAAACCTTGATGACTAGATTCAGGGAATTCACTAAAATGAAGATTGATTTGGTGCAATTAGATACAGTTTGATTAAATGCAAATTGATTATTGAATCCCATGTCATCTTCTTTAATGCAACTTAGTAAAAAATTAAAGACAGTATGTCTTTCAAAATAACACATCATTGCATTAAAGATTTTTCCAAGAGACACAACTAACACCACTCCTGTGAAAGGCTCAAATCTCGTGAGGCTAAAGACACTGAACACACCTCAGTCAACCAGATAACAGCTGTCCTTCAACTGGTTGGTATGTCATTCTCACTGATCAAAGGCGCTGCAGACTGTGAACTCGGATATTGAACATTTAAATCTTATCCAATTTGCACTGGCAAATCTTTACATCTCCTGTAACTATGTGACTGCTTATGCCACATGCAACAATGTGAATAATCCTTTCATTTTTCAATAGCCAAAGTACTAGTAATCGTTTTTTTCATTTATTATTATTTTATCCCCAATATTATTGTATTCCCACATTGATGAATAAGAAACAACGGGCCTGTTTGTATAAAAGAGTATGATATAATACAATAAAATGTTACAGAATGTGATAAGATGCAATACAATACACTACAATACAATATTGTGAAATGTTACAGATCATGTCATTACAATTCAGGCAGCAGTGCTTCTGATTAGATAAGAATCTCCCACAAAGAGGTACTATCTGCAGTGAAAAGCAAGTATAGAATGTTCTTGGTACAAAAAGTGACTTGGAGTTGCTTGAGCTTTGTCGAGCAGTGGACATGAGGCTTATTATTCAGCCTGTCTAAAATTCAGGAGAGTCAGAAAAACTTAGCATCAACCCCCTGACATTTAGTGGGTTTGTGAAACTGGCGTTGTGTAAATTTGAATTTATCTGATGTAACAGCATCAATGCTCTCTCAGCATGGTGGGGCATTAGAGACCTAATGGATGTACGGTTATGTCAGAAGCTTTGCTCTCCCTCTATTTCTTCCCTTTCACTTTCTGTCTCATAAAAACGGACCCAGGCAGACATGGGGGCTTGCATTGATGTGCACAGCAATAGGCAGACACATGCATATGTATCTTTATGCTTGTGACTCATCACTCTGCCTGTGTGTTTATGCTGTCTGATTTTACCCGTCTTCTGTCTCTTTGCCCTCTCTCTTTCCAGTCCATTAACTCTAACATTAGACTAGCAGCATCCTATGTCCTTTTTATACAGAGCCCCTTTTTTTTCAGTCTCTTAGCGTGCTTTTACAGAAGTTCAGCCTTCTGCATTGTGTATGTACAAATACTCTCATATATTGTAGCTGTGCCTGTGTTTGAGGTATTAATGTTTTCGTTTTAAAGTCAGTCTCTACTGATGGCTCAGGCCTATTATACCCCATTTTTCTTGCGACAACTGAAGAGGGGTTTTGGTGTGGCCCTTTGGTTGGTACCTATGTTCAGCCATGATTAACCCTCATTATGAGGGGTTCACAGGTTTAATTTTGAACTTCGTGAATTGCTCGCAGGCTCATCTGACTCATCTTCTCTGCACAGGTTTTTTTAAATGTTTGATATTTAGAATTTAAATCTGGATGTGCAGTTCTCTCTGAACAGGAATAGAGCAGCCAAAAAAGAAAGGAGAGAACACAGAGCTGCTGACAGTGTTTTCAAGAAGCTATAAACATACAGGCTCTGGGCCGGTTAGCAAGCATACCATTGTTTGATATAAAATAGAAATGCATTCCCACCTCTGCTTCTTGCTGAAAAATAGACAACGCATGTTGCCCACATCTGCCCCAACATTATCCCATATACAGTGTGGTTTAGCTTTTCGCTGTGTTTTTTTTGCCAATGCAAAACACCACAACAACATTATAGTTGTTCTCTGTTTTGTATACAACTGCTCCATAAAGCGAACACAAGATCCTGGAGATCACCGTGACAAATTTGACTTATAGAATAATCTGTAATGGGTTGTGTACAATCACTTTGCATCCTGTCGTGTGCATATTAGAAATAGTTTGAAGTACATCTGTGAAGTTTGTCCTTGGGTTTGAGGAGTCCAAACCCTGTTTGTCAGTTGGTTAGGATTTCAACACTACGGTATGTGTCTTTTGTGACCCCAAATTTGCCCCCCAAATTATCTTGTGTTGTTACAAAGCAATTCCTCTCTTTTCAAGTATGGTCACAAACTTAACCAAACTCACATTGAGGCAATGTTCTGTCACTTTACATCACTGTTTTGTCTATGCCTGTATTGTTTCAGTCTCTAATGACTGGCTGAACTCTAAGGTCTTTGAATAATTTCCCTCTGATGTTCCAACTTTTTTGTCCCTGCCCTTTATGTTGAGAGATCATTAATATTTTAATGGTACAGGAGAGACAACTAGTGATGCACTACCCTTGTAATAGGCTGAAACTTGAAACCATGTAGCGTTTTAATCACACCAGAATGAATGATGCCAAAGTTTGAATTCTGCTCGCCATCGGAAAACACCAGCTGTGACATCACTCAGTCTTTGCTCGAACAGAAGTACTTCTGAACTTTATCCTCAAGAAAGTTTCAGCCCATCGAGAGCGCTGTAACAGTTTTCTGCCTTAGCTGGCTCTGTGTTGATTTAATCCTCACTGCTAGAATGGAGCTCCATTTCACTCATTGCATTCAATTAACACAATTAATGTGTTGTTTGCATTGATCTCCAATAAGATCTCTGCACTGGAGTTGTTTTGCAATGCATTCTGCTGGCTCAAACTCAATTTACCAAGGCATTAAAGCATTTTATCAGAGTATTGAATCTGTCATATGAAAGTATGTTCTAACTAGTGAGCTCTATCAGGCAGTTTATATTGGATGGATATTGAATGTGGCCCTTCTGGAAATGATAGTCCAATACATCAGAAGTCTGTTTGGTAAATACTGTAATTAAATCAGCCCTGAGGACCTCTTAGCAGGAACATTTTCATCTAGTCTGTAAATTAATTGGTAAATTAGAGGTACACAGCAACATAGTTTAGAGTATGCTAAGTCCTGCAGTTCAACTCAGAACTAAGAGCTTTTTGCATGACATAAAAAGTTATTTGCGATCACAATTTTCAGACTTCCCAATAATAAATATGGTTATCCCTGTAGGCACAACAATGTAGTATCAATATCCTTAAACATGTCCTATGAAAATTGTCTTTCAGCTTGGATGTATAACTCGTGTTTGCTTCCTTGTACTGAACTCTGCACCGCCTGATGTGGTTTCTGCTTAGCATCAAAGTTCAGCACAACTGCGAAAACCTTTATTTCACACCATGAGTTGAACTTTGTAAAATGCGCATGCAAATTACCAACAAAAATACCCATGCCCTTTGGGAAGAGGTTTTTACTCTAACCTTAACCCGACCCCAATCATGACTGAAAGTTGGATCACCGTTTTCTCCCTGGCTACACAACCTTAGATCCACGGGTTTAGATCCAAAATTGCTCCCAAATGTGCTGTATTTCACACAAAGTATCAGACATGCACACAATAGCATACTTGCGAACGCACGCATGTCCACACCCCATTTAAATCCCCTCCATCCCCTCTGTGCTCTGTGACCACTGATTCAGCACATGGATCCTCTGGGTTTTGACAGTGCTGTTCTCACTGCCACAGAAGGCCCTTTAAAGATATCACCATTGTTCCCTAATGGCCTCACCCCGTTCAAGGAGAGAAGGGAGACAGCAAGAGCGAAAAAGAGAGAGAGTGAGAAAGAGAGAAACAGTGAGGTAGAGTGAGAGAGAGACAGAGACAGAGATGGCCTTTTAAGATGATAGCAATGTTCCCAAAAGGCCTTGCCTCTGAACAAGGAGAGTTCTTTAGAGAACAGACAGTCGAGTGTGTCGTCTCAAATGAAGCTACGGTGCAACTGTCCCAATCCCTATTTTCAGCTCTACTGGTGCGATCCGGACACTGAGAACACATGTTTTCTCTCTATTATCTCTCACCCTCGCTCTCTCTCTCTCTCTCTCTCTCGCGCTTTCCAACTTGTCCTTTGCCTCCTTCATTCACTTCACCGCTTTCTGTCTGCATTAACACTGTAAAGCTGATATATATTGAATGTTTTATTGACAAGTGCCTGTTACCTGCTGAGTCACCTTGCCTGTAATCCAGTCGGAACTGGAAACACAGGTCTCATTGGGCAAATGTTGGAAGCACCACTTAGAGGTAATAACACTGTTGACATTAAGATGATTTGTTTTGTTTTGCTTTTAGCCAATGACGAGTGGAGCCTGAGGCACAATAGTAAAAGGTTATAGTCTATCCAAAGTACCGCTTTTAAAGTGTTAGGCCTGTTAGGTTGCCAGTCTTTTATAAGGGGAAAACAATAAGGGTGCTGATATTTGGGACACATACGCCTAGTTTCATAAAAAGTAGACGTGAGTGGCTATGTTAAAAGGTCTGAGATCCAGTCCAATCTGCACATACAAAATATGATTATATTGATGAGTTTTGGCTCCACAGAAAAAGTATCTGTCTCTAAATTGTCTATTTGAGCAAAGGTAAGTTAAATGAATCCACCTGGGATAAAGCAAAAACATTGTTTGTCACATATTGGCTTTGGCGGTCAATAGTGCAGCTTTCTAAAATGTCAGCTCAGCCCATCAGACCTGTTGTGTACAACCTGCAAGTGAGTGTATTATATTTTTGTATGTACTCTGGTTATAAATATTTTAGCAGAGGTTTATGAATTAAATATTAAATCAATATGCTCATCTAACGGGGATACCAATTATAGCAGGTTCTATGTGTCACAATGCAGATCATGCAACACATGCATATGGTAATTAAACATGTCTCTTAACCATGTTCAGAATTTTCAAAAACATTTCATACATGAATCTTCCTTCCTCCCCTCTTTTATCTCTCTTTATAGCAAGTTGTTGATGAAAGAGTAATGAGATAGATGATAACGGTGGAAAAACAATTTTCTCCCTCTGTTTTCTTCTTATCACACAGCGAACATCATGAAAATGTCAACCACTGTTTTTATTGGTTCACGCAAAGCAGATGAGTGTGTACTCTACTGACAGCTGACAGTGAAGTAAGTCACCTCACATATTTGCATATTCCCCTTTTGTGGCTCTGGAAAAGGTAAACACTTGACTCAAGAGATAGGGTGAGGCACTTAATGAGCACAGGAAAAGGGAAAGAAGAAGAGAAAAAAAAGGAAGAAGAGAAAGGAAATGAGGGACAGCAATGCTCCATGCATCAGAAAAAAGTAAAGATGAAAAAGCTGATTTGACCTTAAATGAATCGTGTGAAGACCTTGAGAGGGTGAAGATGTTAACGGGAGAAATCTGTTGGATATTTGAAATGTCAAGTTGTCACTTTAAAAGGAATCACTGTTGGTAAAATACCAGTGTATGTTTGATCTCTTTCCAGGTTTCACAAGAAAGCACGTCAAGCACTGACTGAGGAAAGGACAATCCTTTGGGGAGGGTGCTGACGCTATTTTCTCTTTCATTTATTCCGACTGCCTTTCATTAAAGAAATACTTAATATGACAGGTAGCAGTGGAAACTTCTGACAGCCTCCTGCTTCTTAAAAATTCAGCTCTTTAATATATTTAGAAATGCATTTATGTGATACCTGAAGTAGTGATACAACAGCGTGGCAAGACACGGGGTACATTTTTAGGAAGAAAATGAGACAAGACATCCATTCAATATTTGTTTTGAAGGGGGTTTCACAGTAAAAGTATGTTGCTGCTTTAATGGGCAATGTGACAAAACCAGATGTGTTATTATGGCTCCCGTTTTACATGAAAGTATATTATAAAGATGCAGAATTCACAATCGCCAGATAACCAACAGACACCTGCAAAACTTCCTCTGTGTCTCTTTCTCAATCTCTGTCATATTTTCTTGAAAATTACTTTAACCCCGTACCCCACACATAATTGGCAGTTAGTGCACAGAAAATATTCAATAATGAACAATAAGTGTATACAATTGCACTCTCCAGCAGAAAAGACTTTACGTTTTAGAATCTCATAATCATCAAGAATAAGCAGGCTGTATTTAGGCTATCAAAAGATGACTAACCAACCCCGCTGCAAGTGTTAAATGCTTAAGTTGAGCACTGCCAGCTAGCCATTCTGTGCATGTTCCCTCATCTAAAGTCCAGCTCCCTCCTTTTTATTGGTCTCTGTTCACAGCTCTCCTATTGGAATTGGTCTTCCAAATCATTTTTAAGTTTTTGCCTTAGTGGTAGTTTTGTAAAATTGTTTTTACTTATATAGTTACAATGTGCAGAAATTATAATATTAAGCAGTTAGCTTCTAGATTGAAACACTGCCTTGCCCACCCCTCCTGTCAGTGAAGTAAAAATGTCCTTCAAGGATAAGAAGCTGTGATGCATGATAAGTAGCATCGTCCATTTGTCAAGTTTTTACCATCTAAAACCACTCTCTTCTTCTCCATCTTCCAACTGGTGCATTTCGCGCATTCACACAAGATGCAAAAATGTGTGTGCTACAGTAGAAACATGGCGGTGCAAGATGGCAACCTCTGTGGAAGGAGACCCACTCCGATGTAGCTAAAATAAGCTTATTCTAAGTTAATAACAACAAAACAATTTTTTGATTCAAGTGATTATGCATTAATTCAAACATACTTATATATACTATATTCCATTTCTACCTATTATCTTCTGCTAAATGCTGTTAAATTTTGCACACTGTATCTTTAAATCTTCAATAACCACATGTGCTGATGTTGTTAGTGGTGGAACTGTTAATCACACTTCCGAAGGAGCATGACTATAAAGTATTCTGATTGGTTAATTCACCAAGGGACGCCAACTTCACCTGGTTCCTCAAATCCATTCATGGCCACCACAATCTCACCACACATCTATCACTTAACATTTAGAGGAGTGCAGTTTTACTCTGGGTAAAACAAGAAATTGAAAATAGGTTATCAATTTGACTTTTCTATAATTTAAAGTAGCAGGGTCAATGGGCCCAACTTCTGCCACTCAAAGCCTTTAACATGGATATATTTTGTGCCCTCAAATTGCCATGCCTTACCAAATAATAGTATGATACAAAATGTAGCACATATTTTAATAGAAGAATGAAAATGAGAGCATTGCAATTTGACAGGCACAATATTGTTTATAGCAACATTGGAAAGAGAAAGAGGTACGATAAGAGAACAATGATGGAAAGATAGATATATATTTTTTAACAGCAATGAAACCCATAGACGCCACAGGAGGGAGGGCTGGTAGGTGAAGGAGGAGGGGATAAATACATAAAAGCTATGCCAAGAGAGATGGGGGAAAAGTTGACGATAAAGCAAGGTTCAGAGAAATTGAGTCAAAAAGGTACACTGGTGAGCCAAACAGCAAAATTCAACAAGATTTTTACAGGGAGGTCAAATCCTGTGGCGAGCAAGAGATAAAAGGGGATGGAAAATATATAAGGAAAAACAGAAACCGTAAAGCAGAGGGTGGATGGGTACAGAGATCTAAAGGCATAGCAGATTTGGCAGGGTAGAGTAAAAAGCAGGCAGGTGAGACGATAAACAGAAAACAACGGAAAAGAGGGTAATATATTTTACAAAACAGCGTGACCCAACAGTAGTATTACACATCCTTGGAGGACACTGAAGGTGAAATATTTTAGCTGTATGAAGTTCAGTTAGGGAGAGGGAGAGCTTAGAGATAGGCAGTCTGCAGCAAAGCATTAAGATAGATGAGGATCTAAACTTATTGCTTTGAGGACATCTTATTAGACAAATCTTAGAAGCTAAATGTTTTCCCAGATGGTCAGATGAAAAATCTTTAAGTCTGGGTTTTTGATACCCACAGAGGTAGCTGTAAGTTTGCTGACAGGACACAGGACAGCCAACCGATGAAAGGAAAGGTGTGAAGGAAGGGAGCTGTCTGAAAAAAAGCACTTCTCCCCCTCACTCTTCCATAGTTTATTAAAGTAATTCTAAAACTCAGGGACCTTATGACCTACCTTTTAATTCTTGATAGTCACTAGTATTTTGCACAATATAATGTAAAGAGGTATCAACTGTCTGATCCTATGGTTGTGACACAGCCTTTTTCTCCTTTTTATTTGCATTTTGGGTCGTTCGCCAGGAGTACAACCTCTTCAAGTTGGCTGTTCTTCAGCAGACACATTTGCAGTACTTTTTATATTTATTTTTGTCCTTTTTTCTATTTTACAAGCAAGCTAAGAAAGACATAATGTGATGAGTTCAACGCTGGTTATGAAACAGACTGAACTTCATGCTGATGCCTCTGTATGACTTACAAAGGCAAACAGGAACATCAGGAATCTGACTTTTTCAGTATTCTAATACCTGTTACCACTGTCAACAGGGATGTGTTCAGAAAAGGATTTAACCGCAAAAAGGAGCTTTTGTTTGAAATTTCAACAGAAAAGATTCATAGGGAACAATGTGATTGACAGCTAAAAGACAGCAGACTGATTTTTTTTTACTGGGGAACATTGAGACTACTTTGTCTTAATTTTACCTTCAGTTGGATTTCTCCCTCCTGCAAGCGAGTAGGCTACTAGAAATGTTCTTATGTTACAGTGTCATACTTGGGTCAGTCCTCAGCAATGTTTCCAAAGTATGATTACCATGACTGGCATTACAATTATACTTACCACTATCATTATTACAAAAACTATCAGCCCTTGGGAATGTAGAGCTACAGTAATAGTTTAGTTTTGCTAACATTATCATTTGTTTGCTAACTAGCCAGCTAACTAATCGACTATGTTACTGTGTTGTCCTTATACTAGCACACATGAATGCTAGCATTAACTTGCTGGCTCAATAGCACAAGTACATTTGCCTCAGTTTGTGCAAGCCAAACTGTAAAAACAAAATAAATAACAGTAGAAAAATAAACTAATTATAATTAACTAGGCTTTAATATATTAAAATGACTAAATGCAATCTACAACTTTATCCTAGCTGAGTTTATGAAAATAAGTATATACTTAGTAAGACTAAAACTTATGCTGCCATGCAGAATAAATAAAGAAATAGATAAATAGATAAATAAACAGATAAATAAATAAATAATATGTTACAATAATGACAAGAATCATTAAAAAGTTAGTTAATATGTAATATAAATCTGTAAATAAATGAGGGATTAGCTGCTCACAGCGTCTACCCGGAAGGGCATGAGTTGTCTCATCAGGCGCACCTGCTGGAGGTCTATCAGAGGAAGCGCCGGAGAGCAGCGGGCATAAGCGCGGCACTTTAAACGGACTGCTGTTTGGAGTAGATCGGTGGTGCAGAGGACAATCCTTAAGAAACCGAGGAGGCAGCCGGTAGGAGCTGGTTTATGAACTGTCTGTTTGTCAGCTGATGATCGCTGCTGCGGCGGTGCCGGCTCGGGCACGCGCTTCATCTGCGCGCTGCTGAAATGTTTTTCACCTGATTAGTGAAAACTGTTTCTGAAAAAACTCTGAAATGAAAGAAATCAAATAAAAGGAGTAAAATAAGATACATGTTGGGCTAATTTGAGTGGAGTCCAGTCACCTTTGGTCTGATTGTCTGTCCTTTCAAGTTGGGACACTGCATGACAATTAAAGAACTTGACAGTTTGCTCAGTAAAGTCACTGAGCAGCTGAGTAGCTTTTGACTGGCGAACTCAGATCAAGAGAAAAAACGTCTTGGGCACACGCTTGAAATGTCTTTCAGGCATTACAAGTTGCTGTTGTTTTGACTACACATGGCTAGTTCACAAAGTTTGTTATAATGAAGGTTATATGTAAGCTGAGGCTGTGTGCAGGGATCTGGTATCAGATTATCACTTCCGATGTTCATTGCACCTGCCGAAATATGTGATTTCGGCCTAGTAAGACATTTCAATCTAAATGAAGAATTGGCTGTCCCTAAACTCATTTAGTTTAATTTATTACTGATAGCCACCAAATAATATGTAGTGTGTAGTAGTCCCAGGAAGGTCAATTTTAAACGGAATATGTCCTAAGACAAGAACGGAAGAAAAGGGGAGCTGAGGGAATTGGAGAGGAGTGTAGAACACTTAATGTATCTGAAAGTGAGAGGAAGCAGTGCTTGGTGGATTAAAAGCAGGAAAAGATTTGAAGATGGGTAAAGTGGCGTACACCTAAAAGGTGCCAAGCCTTTTATTGAGTGTTGGTTTTTAACGAATGTTGGCTAAGCTCTCTGTGGGGACTTTGTGAATGGGAAGCCTGGGGCTTTGAGAAAAAATAAGAATGAAAGAAAGGGTGAGAAGGAGGAAAATAAAGCAAAAGAGTGGTGGACAAGGGTAGGCACTTAGATCTAAAAGGGTAGACAATTTAGAGAGCAATAGCGGTGTGAAAGACTATTGCTGCTTCAGGCATTTGATTTCTTATATCGAGGAAAACTTCCCAAGTTTAGGTCCAAATCCTGAGGGCTGGGTACTTGAACATTTTGAGCCACATGTTCAGCTGATGAATTAATTCACAAGGCCTAAGCTTTGGTGAAACATTCATTTTGAGGCTCAATCCATATTTAAGAAGCACTACCTTTGAGCCTTACAACAGTGAACTGCCCGGGGCAGGAATAAGGATAGCCAGGACTGCAAGGCTGAGGGCAAAGACATAAAATGTAGGAAATTATGTTGGGCTGACAGCAGAATGGAACATGGTGAGGATCGGGAGCAGTTGCACAAACATACATTTCTGTTAAAAGTGGTATTGTTTTTGCTTTTCCATGATGCCCATCTGAAATTAAGGTGTGGTGCATTTTCTTTTGCCTAGGTTTGATGAATAAAAGCTAAATGTACTGTCATCTGTAAATAGATATCAACTTGTAGCAGCTGACTAATATGAACACATCGAGAATTCAGAGAAAAACATTGTTTTTTTTCATATTTTTCCACTAATCCTTGCTTCAATACTGTAAAAGGTTTTTGAAGACAACATCATTTTGTCAGTCAATAAATTAAGTAAAGGAAAATGCACATTCAAGACCCCTTTATGTAACTTTACATACGTCTATTTCGCACAACCACCAACTCACTGGCTACCAACCAAAGATACAAATACATTGACACTAAGTTTTGATTTACAAATGTTTTTTTAGTTTTTTTTATTGATTTATACATGCTGTTTAAGAAAATAGTCCCTCAGATTCCATGACTGGTAGCGCTTACATTGTAGTAGTTGATTCATGTCTGGTTTTCTCAATTTGGTCAACATGTCTTTCATTCCGGTCCTTGTGTGTTTCAATGCTAGTTTATGCTAGTTTCTTTCGCTCTCTCTGTAGAGACAAAAGACACAAAATGGTCTTTTAAACAATTAATTGAACTACAATCTATTTAGAAGTAACCCATTTTGCCTTGACCCAATTTGTCATGTAAAAAAATCATTTGTTAATAGAAAATTCACTTGCCATTACATTGTGAAGTAAGGTCATACTTATGTAATCTCATCCATCTTTCATCTTTCTTACCATTTCACAAAAGCTGATTTGTTTATTTGTTTAAGCATAGAATCCATGCATAAAAAGTTAAACTATTATGTAAACACCGAGCGATCAAGCTTGATGGGCGAATGGAGGGGAAAATTGAAGGACGGACACTGCCTCTTTGTAAAGTCACAGCCAGTTATGCTTGGCTTTATCCAAAAAGCCTTCCAGCAAGAGTTACTAGGCCAGACTTTCAGTGCCTCTGGCAGGGAGAGGATGGTTGAAACAAAAGGGCGCAAAGAAGAAGGGCCGGAAACTGTGAAGTCAGATGCAGAACAAATCCAAAAAGTTTGGTATTATCTGATGAATTTGAAGATTTTTAAGTCAAACAAAGGGAGGCAGCAGAACTCTGACAGATATTTCGGGGGGTTACATAGACTGCATCTCATTTGCAGGTGTTAGATGTTTCTTCCTTATTTTACACTCAGGGGTATCTCCTTTTAATATCTGAAGTGTTAACATCTCCTTTGGACTGTGGGTCCTTTTCATTTCTTCACAGTTCTTTCAAAGTTCCTATCGGTGTTTTCTCATCCTTTATTACGGTGCTTGTCAGTGCAGCCTTAAGCACCTGTTTCGTTTTTATTTTACCTAACTTGCTTATTTCCCTTTCTAAAACTCTTTTATAGCCTAGAATCATGTGCATTGTTTTGACCATTCATGTCAACAAACTATCTTGATTTTAATCTTTCCTTCTGGATCTCATTCTTATGCAGCACATAATAATATCACTTAAATAACTAATTTCTAAAATGGCCTTACTGTTATAAGTAGGCAATTTGCAATTTTAAATTATTAAATTGCTTTTCTAATTCAACTAGCTCTATCATGGAATGTTCAAGTCAAATCTACCAAGGTAAGGGGAAGATGATAATCATTTCTGGCATTAAAATGTCTGAAAACACTCTCTAACCTAAAAGCTCTGTCTGTTGGTAAGATAAGAACCCCGTCTCCAGTGTTGAGTTTAGGGGCATTACACATGATACAGAGCCTGCCTCTCTGAGGGGTATAACAGCCTGGACTCTGCACATTCCCAAAATGAGATTCAGCCTGGAGGAACGGAAAGCAAACAGAGGGGAAACTGAGGGGGATTTCAGATGATAAGCCAAGGGAAGAAAGAAGGATGAGAGGAAAGCAAGCAGGGGAAAAAAGGAAGTAGTGCTTCCTGAACACAGACAGAGTGCCGCTGAGCTGGTCTGTACATGCAGGTGAAATCCCTGTGTGCTGTTGGCTGCTACACTACATTAACTCAAGCTTTTACTCGAGCTAGGGACTTGGAGGATGGATGGGACAGAGGGGGAAGAAGGGAAGCCTGACAAATTGGGGAAAAGGACACACAGGGAGCAGTTCCATACACAGCTCTGCCGTGCTTCGTGAGGAATAATAGAAACAATTTCAAGTGATTGAGTTTTCTTTGCAAAATGGCTTTTCAGTTCCACTTCTTTAACACAAAATACAAAGCAACAATTAATAAAGGCATATGTCAAGGTGGGAGAGTATGTGAAGTAACATTTGATCATAAAGATACTACAAGTTTTTTGTAAATGTTGCAAAAACAATCTGGTTAAAGGGGGTATAGCACAGCAGCAGTGATACAGCCATCTCTATTAGTTGAGGATGAAGAGTCCTTTGACTGTTTGGATGCACAGTATGTCTTTGCATGGGAGACTTGGGGGTGGGAGTGGTTGAGTAAGATGACAGCGCTCGGGGAAAAAGCTGTTGAGGTGATGGGTGATCATGGTGTTAATGGAGCGGTACTGTCTCCCAGAGGAATGTTTCTCAAACAGATGGTTGCCTGGGTGGGCAAGGTCGGTGGCAATTTTGCCCGTCTTTTTATCCGTTCTGGTGTCCTGAAGCTCCTTGATGAAGAGCAGCTGACAGCCAATGATGCGCTCAGCAGTGGGGGAGGAACATGCTCCAGCCTTGTCCTCTGAACAGCAGGATGTGGGAAATCAACCAAACTTTGATGGAGAGGGCGAGGATGCTTTTGACTATTAATGTGGAAAATTGGACCAGGAGATGTCCACATTTGAAAGTCAATGACTTTCTTTTTTTTTTTTTTCCAGGGAGGTGGTAATAAAACACTCTGACACTGAATATCTTACACATTTCAACTTAACTCCAAACTCTCTGACTGACTTTTGAAGAGTGTTATTGTCCTTCAGTTTCCCTGTGTTGTCTCTCTTTGAATAGATTTCAGACCTTTAATTAACAATGGACATTTGCATATTTACAGACTTCAAGAGTTTTAGAACAGCAAGCCAGTGTTGTAGTCGAGTCACCAAACCTTGAGCCTGAGTCGAGTCTGAGTCCTCCGTGTTCGAGTCCAAGTCGAGTCCTCATTGGTAATATTATCTATTACAAGGAGGGCAGATGTTTCAAACCAAACTTTAGACAGTTCGAACCCAGACTGACTGTGTGGGACCTTTTGGATGTGTAGGAAACACTTCTTTCATAAACATTAGTGTTGGAGCTATTTCCATCATTTTATGTACATAATTATTTAACTTTATGTTGTTTATTTGTTGTTGTTTATATAAAGGGCAATGTTATGTGTGTTTATTATTATTTTATTTTAGTCCTAATTTTGACAGTTTGATAGTTTTGCATCTAGATGTGCAGGTAAGGGGTGGACACGGGGAAAGGTGAATGTGTTTACACCAGAAGACATTAGTGCACGAGGATAATACAGATGGTTTTGTGAGAAACCTTTTGCGTTTAATAAGACTTGAGAGAAACTGCAGTTTTTCCTGTACATTTAAAATGTGTTTGATCCTATGTACGATCCGCTCTCCCCCTGCGCCGTGGCTGTATCTGGAGATTAATTTAGGAAATGAAGTCTTAGCACTGTTTGATGTGCGTAGATGTGCACCGTGCTTCTGTTGGTGAGGGGACGTGCTCAGAGATTCTGCTGCACTGGGATCACTACTGGTGTCCAATAAACTCAGCCCTAACACTATTAATCAGAATTTAAGCTAACCATATTACCGTTATCCTAACACAGTAAAGTGATGAACGTCTCAAAAAACTTTAGCATCTCTCTTACTTATATGTTCATCCTGTACAGATCAAGTTTGAGCTTGTCTCCTTCCTTTCCTTGATGGGTCTCTTAAATATCCAACATGTTGCTCTGCTCTCGCTGATTTTACTGTGAAATCTTTGAAACGGCTGGTAGCGTCTTTTGATCCTGGCAGACGTCACATGAACGTGCATGCAAGTGAATGCGCATGCAGGCGAACACTCGTGCCAGCCCTTGCTCTGAACGGAATACATTTTATGAAACAAATACAAAATCTAACATGAACATTAAAACAGTCAATATCAATATATAACCCTGAGTCCTCCTCTCTACAATCCGAGTCCTTATGCAGTCAATGCTCAAGTCCAAGTCGAGTCACGAGTCCTGCAAAACGGGACTGGAGTCGGACTCCAGTACTGCAACACAGGAACAAGCTAAACACTTTGTATCACTGATGGCTGTCAAGCTTGCCCTGGTAGTCAGTGTCATCTAAGCAGCAATAATTACTTTACCTTCTCTATTCCCCCCCTGCTGTTTTTGAACACATGTAATTCAAGAGTAGGACAACAGATGCTAGATTTACAAAGTACATTTTTTCCCACGCCGCAGCAGCAACAGTGGAGCAATGTGAGATACAGCTATCACTTGTCACGTAATGTGAGTAAAGAGAATTGAACTAAAGCCAAATGGACATGCAGCTGACCAAACAGACCATCATGGACAAACTAACTTTAAAGGTAAAAGTCTGCAGTCGCAGTGTTTCAGCAGACAGGAGAAGGCAGGAAGTCAATACTGTCTGGATGGCACAGGGGGAAAAAACTACACCAAATGTGTTGATTTTTATCCAGATCTCTTTGTCCTACCCTTATGTGAGGAGCTTTAAAACAGGGGTATGTTTTTTTTCTCACAGGACTGAAAAAAGATGAAATATTTGTACTTCAGAAACATTACTCTGAATGTTTCTTTGACAACCCAGCTCTTATCACAACAATACAATCAACTTACGATTCGATTTGTTGCATCATGCAGGCTTTACAATACAATTTTTTTAAGGTTGTGAATAAAACAGTACTTACACGTATTAACAAAATGTCTCACAAAACTGTTATTAGTGTTTCTTTTTCTTTTTTACTGCCTTACACCCAGGGTACTTTATTTCCTGTTTGATAACAACCGTGTTATAGTAGTGAATATAAACAGCTTAATGAACTATCACTGGCAAGGAATAATTAATGCATTAATAACATGGGAAGAGGCATAAGCTCTTAAGTTGTCTTAATGTTGTCTCTTACGTGTCTCTTTCTCTCTCTGTTACCTGCAGAGCAAGTGTGGAGACACTACTCTTGACACATACTTGTGAGTGAGAGAGAGAGATAGATCGTCTACCAGTTTATTGATAGCAGATGGCAATCCTTTATGGATAAATAAAAAGAAATGCTAAGCAGGTAGGCAAATACACCTTGGTTGGCCACCTTAACTGCAAGATCTCAGCTTGCACCATGTCTGTATGTCTCTATTCAGTGACAGACAAAAGAGGTGTCACAAGAGAAGACAAAGGAATATACCATTTCATTCCTGATTGTCTTAACACAGCTTTTTCTAATTCAAATAAAAGCGTCCTCACTGATGTAACCTAGTTGGTGTGATTAGGTGTGTTAAGAAGTCACATTGCTGGACCTATGACCACACACAGCAGTAATGACTATATGACTATACCTGTGCACCACAGCAACAATGTTAATAATCTTGTTATTTAATCAAAATCGTATATCAGGCCAAAGGTATTTACAAATTCACTGTGCGATGTAGTGAGTTTGATGGAGCTTCATGCAAGGAGACAGCTGGGTTTGTTTTTCAAGGCTCCTCACAGGGTGAAGCAAATGCATTAGACACACAACCTGAACTATAAGCCAGTGTGGAGAATGGATTGATGAAGGCAAATAAAGCCACAGCGACCCTTTAGTCAGTCAGCAGGCAGGATGACAGAAGGAGAGAAGGGCTGACAGGTGGACTACACAGCAGCAAAGAGGCCAATAACACAGCCTGTAAAATACAGGCAGACATGGCATAAAGCATGGAAGGAGGGAGCTTTTACTGACACACAGGCTGATTGGTGAGCTCATGCTGTTGAAAACTGGGCTCAAATGAATATCTGATGTAAACAGCAACAAGCATAGAATGCATAGAAATATGCAAGTATTGTATTATCCGGGTTTTCTCTATTATGTAATTTCTTTACGCTTTATTTGACAAAAGTGTTTCGATTCTGTTGATTTAAAACGCTTTCTGACCACTGCAGACATAAATCATACAGCGTTAAACTGTTTATAGAGCTTGGCACCATAAATGACAGTTTGTGTGCTGTAATAGAAAATAAAAACATAAGAGGGAAGCTTCAACCACCATGGACTAATAGAGTATAGAGCTTTAGTTGTTTTCATGTGTGTACATTAATAGAACAGTGGGTGTTTGTGCACTCATACATCTTTCTGACTGTGTTTTCTGTGCAGTTAATTGATGAGCACAGGGTAGTGAATGTGATTTTGCTGTCATTGAATGAGGACAGCTGCCGGGCAGACTGAAGCGTAGACATTTTATTGTATTTTTGTGGATAAAAGAACAAGAAATAAACCTCAGTTAAATGGGCAACAGTGTTTTTAGTTTCATTCCTACAACCTTAGATCAATCAGGACTTCATCTAACCTGATATTGGGTGTCATCTTTTATTTGTACCAGCCTACCTACAAGAACAGTTTGTACCCAGAGAGTGTTTTTACATGGAATAGACTTTTAAAAACATCTGTGGCCACAGCTGAATGGCTATTGAAAACCAGTTCAAAGGTTCACCAGGATATTGGTTTCTGTCACAAGATTCCTCACGGTCATTTTCATGTCATATCTTGTATATCTTGTGACTGATATTATTTTATCACAGAACATCACATTCACCTACAAAATAAAAAAAAAAAATAGATGAATACACGTAGAGAAAATCATAAAACCTTTTACATACAAGCCAATCGCTCCACACTGTGACCTATCGCGTTCTTTCTCATTGCACTGTTGGTCAGGTATCAACCAACAACATCAGCCTCCAAGGGTCATTCTACATTAGTAGTCAGAGTTGTACATGTAATGTACATCGGTAATGTTTAAATCTCTCTCTTCACAATGTCTCTGAACTTTTTTGTTAAAAACACAGCTCATAGAAAGCTGTATTAATCATTTTTGTGTGAAAAATATGGTGCATTTAAATTACTGCTTTGCTTGGACAGGGTTTTGCCTAACCCCTGTTGGTGCATTTATCATTTTAATCAGTTTTTCAACACTGAAATAACTCTAAATTATCAAAATTAAACAATGTTATATCTTTTCTGACGTTGATGACCAACCAGGTTTCCACGTTGAATTCTCAGGTTGTGGTCACTGGGTATGTCAGCTGCTCAGTTTGTCTGTATGTTTAGCATGTAGCTCATAAGGAGTCACAGGGCTGGTGATGGTGTTTGTGTTGCCAATACAAAGATAGTTAAGCAGCTATTATTATAACAGCTGGTTATTATTTAAACAAATTAATAAATGTAATGACACTTTAATGGCTTGATAATTCTATGCTACTCAGACTAGAGCAACAATATTTGGCCATTGAAGATGACATCTTGATGTCTCTGCTCATCTGCTTTTCTCAACTCACGAACACACAACAGTATAAAAGTTACAATGATTAATCAGCAAACAATGAGAGTTGACATGAATGTGTTGAATGGAAGCCAAAATTGGGCTCTATGTTTGATTACAACAGCAAAATACACTCATCTGCATGCATAAACTTCAATACAAACATATATGGTGCTGTCCCCTGGAGTTATGAAAATATGTATTTCATGTGTTTGCAGCGGGGCACATGTTTAAGGAATTAAAATGTGAAATAAATAACACTGCAAGAGAAGGGAATCTTCTGGGTTTGGAAAAAAAAGATGATATGATATGATACCTGAAAGGCATAAACTATCCAAAACGCCTCCAAATGCCCTTGCTAAACTTTTGAACTGACATGCTTTTTCAAATTAGTGGCATGTGTGTATGTGTGGGTGCCCTCTCTCTAAATTAAATCTCTCTGAATCACTAGTGTTGCATAATGTCTCCTCTCTTAATACGCTGTTAAACCTCCAAAATTTGGCACTGATGCAATCACACCACCATCCCAGCCCTGTGGCCCTTAACAAGTCTAATCAATCCAGTTAATTGCTAAGCCATGACACCAGCAATGACGGCAGTGTCATCCATTTTCCATATCAAATACATCATTAGGTAGTTGCTTTACATAACCACACATACAGGCACACACGCACAGGAACACATTCCCCGACATCATTAGCAGTGGTCTCAACCAAAGTGCCTTAATTAGGATTACCTTGACCTGCAATGTTGCTCATTAAGAATCAAGGAGTCCAGGCAGTGGAAATACCGACACCAGCATTCGGGTTTATATGTGGATCAAAAATAATTGTTAAAGCGGTAATTACAGTGGTTGGTTCTCTAATCAGGCGGTCTGACAGTTTCATTAGTTATTTGTTCTCACTGTGTCCTGTTGACATAAAAGGTGGATTAATCTGAAATGGCAACACATTTTACCTCACGGCACCAGGAGTAACAACAAAGATATTCGCCAATTTTCAACAAAACAGAAAAAGACTTCTCTTGAATCATAAGAAAACTCCAAGTATCTCTCTTATATTCATGGTACCAAGCTTCATCAGGGAGACTGTGAGGAAGGCTCCCTGATAAAGACTTGATAACTTGACTTAATAAAGGCATGTAAATTAATGAAGACGGATTGCCTGGGAGTTTTCTTGTAAGTTGATGTCTACATGAATCTTTATCTAAATTGAACCTCAAAAGAGTATTTTTTTCAGTTCAGGAAACACTCCTTTTTATGCATTCTTTTAAGTCTTCTTAAGCCAAATTTTTCGTCTGATTTTCAAGTCACATCAATTCAGTAAAATGCAAACTTACAAGTATATTTCTCATGCAGCCCAATCATACATGGACTAAAAAGGCAGAGATGTCATCAACTAAAAAGCCAACTTCTGCTGGTCTTGTATTGTTAATGGTAGTTTATTGTATCAACAACAACATACAAAAATGTCGAAACACCCCTCACTTTAGATGAGTCACCACCATTTGCTTTTGTTTTTATGTCTCTCTGTTTGCTTGTCTTCAAAAGAGTGTGTCTTTGCAACTTTTTGTATACTCAAGTTATTAGAAAGAAAGTTATTCAGAACTGACAGATGTAAACATTTGCTGCCAACAAACAGTTTAGCTGAAGAAGACAAAGGACAGGATTAGAGGAACACAAATGGGCTGATAGCAAAGTGGCAGCGCCAGTAAGAGCTCATGATTTAAGATATTTGCATACAGAGGGATAAGCAATGAGCTACCATTGAGAATATGCTGCAAAGTGTCTGTTGGTTTCGATATTCGTGCTCAATGTGATAAAGCACGTCTGCCTTTCCTCTATGGTTTTATTGGGCTTAGGTATGTATAAGGTATGTGAGCCAAACATATATTCACAATTCTGTCTCTGTTTTTCCAGATATCCGTGGTATTGAAGACTTCCTGGACCGGACCTCTCAGCAGGGTATGGACGTATCCCTTCAGAAGGTGGAATCTAACATCAACATGATGATTACAAGTCTGTTCAGAACAATGCGTGTGGAGGAGCTGCACCGCTACAGAGACACACTACGCAGAGCTGTACTGTTCATGAGCCCTGCTACTGCCAAGGCTTTTATCACTGAGGTGAGGATGCAGGCTTTTTGCCCCATGTTTTCTGTTCAATAGCCTGTCTATGAGTGGCATACCAACAAGCTGTTTTTAAAATATCCTCACAACTCTATTTATCGAGAGGTTGGCATGTCTTGAGGATCTAAATGCTTTGATACAGAAATAGAAAACAGTTGTGTAGCTTATTGCTGCTTCTGCTGGACTGAAATCAATAAGGAATTGATTTTTTTGGTCAAACTTGATCTAAAAGAGTACATCTACTGCGCAACATATCTTCCAGAAGAAATTTAACATATAAGTGTATGAGTAAAAGAGGAGCAAGGCAAAAGTTATAACCTGGTGTTGACACATTTAGATGTTTATAACTTTTCCCTAGATATCAGTTTACTCAGGCTACTTGTAGAATGTTGTAAGCTAAGCAACAAGTTACTAGTTATTAAAACAATCCTCACTACCCTGAAGAATCCTCCCCTCCTCCAGAGAAATTCAGCAAGCTGAGCTGTAGCAACATGACAAAAGCAACTCTTTAAACTGCTGATATTTGTTCTCAGTTTTATTGATTTATCATTTTTCTTTTCACAAAAAAAGAAACATGATAAAGGGGATAAAATACAATACAAAGATAAAACACATTAATACATTACAGCCTACCTTCCCCGAACTCTGATACTACACACAGATACTGTCCCCATATTGTCCGGCCACAAATGCCCTAAATATAAGTCTAGCTGTTTTTAGAGCAAAGTTAAGAATAAATAATCAGAACACAGGGATGTTCAGAGAAGGAAAAATAATGGCTAAAAAGGAGACCACATTTCATTGAAAGGGCTCATATTACACAGCAAGACTGCACTGATTCTTTCATGAAGAAGTAGCCTAAATATCTCTCAGTGTTACAGTTTCACTGCCGGTAGCTTATCTTTGATCCAGTTAACAAGAAATAATTTTCTGGTCAAAAGCAGTTTGTCTTAGAGTTTAAATGTAAACAAATTAAAGCTACCTTTTTTTAGGTCTATTTCCTTTTACAGTTAATTGATGTCAGTCCAAGTCAATAGGGTCTGTGATTAAATGATACGCTCTATCCAACATCATTTGGCTCACTTGCCTCAAAGCCAGCATTTCTAAAGAGAAAAATAAAACACTTTTCAATTCAGGTTAATTTTCAGCTAAATAAAACTGTAACAATATAGATGTACAAACAACCAACCACCAGCTACAACATTTTGTAGTCAAATAGATTTTCGAGCTAGCTATTAATTTCACTTATATGCTAAAATATTTGTTTCAAAACAAAACAAAGAAGCTCTATGTGTCAGAAAATCCAAGGTTCTCCTATAAGTTTTCTCTCCAATAAAGCCAGACAGAAATGAAATGTAACACTTGGATGTACGGTAACATAAATGAAGATGAATGTGCACAGAACATGGGTCAACTTACCCCATCTCCTTTTTTAAGTTTGAGCTCATCTACTGCCCTTAGTTCTTGTTTATTTATTTACATACATAGTCTTCAGCATTGACAGGGGAAAAATAGTCATGCACAATGAGATTAATAAATGCTCTTGGTTTAACTTGACAGATGTTTACTTTACATTTACAAGTGTGTTTAAAATACATTTCACCTCATATTGCCTTTCATATATAGATGATGTTACAAGGCGCATGGATGTCTCTCTGACTTAAGTAAGCTCTCTGTGTCTCTACCAATTAAACAGATCTGCTAAAATTATAACAGCTAGGCCTCCAAAGTCTAATAACGTATTATTCATGATGCCCTGAGCATAGCACAGAGCTCATAATAATGTACATGGTTAATAGGAAAAATTCTCTTTGCTCCTGAGGTCTCTCCTGTCTTTCTCCTTCACGTTAAGTCAGTATTAATTAGAGCCCACAGTCACACACAAGGTGCAAAGCCGAACTTACATGTATATTTGAATATATTTATTTACTTAAAGACATGCTCAAGTTTTCACTTTTTAAACTCGCACAAGTGCCCCCCCTCCCACACACACACGGAGACACACACACACATCTACACATCCCCCCCTGCTATCATGCTCTTTATCTCTACAGAAGAAGACAATTAGGGGAGTTCCTTATGCTCTTATACATAAATGATATGGAGGTCATGGTTGAAAGCAATAGGCTCTAGTATTAGTTATGAATTCATAATATGAAGTGGTAGGATAGGGCTTAATCCCGTGTGTCATGTTCTCATCTCGGTTTAATTAAAAGTGACCTCAGAAAGAGCAATCACAATCTAATTTGGTTGGAGGCGTGACAGGGAGGGGGTGAAAGACGGGTGTATTGTGTGTCTATATGGACTATGACAATGTGTGTTAAGGTTTTGCACTCATGGATGGTGCCAAAAAAAAATCTGCCTTTGAGCATGCTGAAAGGGATTGTTGACCACTAGATAGCAAAAGAGACTTGAAAACACGGTCATCCACTTTGACTCAAAGGTTTGTTCAACTTCTTAGTTCAATTACACCCTTTAGCAGAAATACAGCATCATTTATATCCCTCACCTAATTTTCCTACCATTGGTCTTCATTCTCATTGGTTATAGATACAGGTTATACATCCTAACTTCAGAGAAGGGACACAATTGTATTTACTCTCTCAGAGGTTAGCCTCAAGTGAATCACCACCTGTTAATTATAACTTTTTAATGCAAATGACCACAGTGCATACATCTTTTTCCATATTCAAATCAACTGTGAGGAACTTTGGATTTGTGTCAAAACTTCCCCTGTTCAAGCTGGCATTTCTTAAATCTTTACTTAACCTGTCGGAAACATTCATGTTAGTCTAACAAAAATCATTCTGCTTTATGATAATTGTAGAAATGTGCAAGTTGAGTTGACTCTACAATTTACTGTTGTCACTCTTTCTGGTTGGCACCAGAATTATATCGTTATTTTGATCTGATTATAGCTTCAGTCAGTGGCTACTGCCATACACTTTAATGCTGTACTTCCTGGATTTAAACAAGCACAGATGACAGTTAGTTGGCATCTTATAATATAGAGATAGAGATGCACGTAACCAGCACAAGTTTGTGGATGTTAAACTGCAAGGAGGATCAATGGCTGGTGGTGCTAGCTCTGCTAATGTGCTAATGTTAGCCACACTCAACAAACCCATTTGACAATGCTTATCCACATCCAGAGAAAATTAACTTTGCTCTCAATCTTTTTTGTCCTTATCTGACCGTGTTGCAGTGGTGATATTAAAATAAAAAGACAAAGTCAATTTTAAAATTGATTGTCTAGTATGCCTTCATAACATGTAAAGAGAGTAATATTAATCGGAGCCTTTTTCAGATGTTAAAAACGTCATAAACTATGTTAAACTGTGTATGCTACAGAAAGCTATAGTAGGTGTAGGTTGTAGTGAAGATTATAGTTGAGCCAGTGTGTCTTAAAAATGTACTCATAAAAGGTACTTTATTTTGTCTCTTAATTATGTGTTGCATTTAAAGTACTGGCTTTAATTCACAATTCAGACTTGGGAAACAAAATTAACCACATTCCACTGAACAGGGTGAATGAAGGTTAGGTCATCTGCATCCCTTTAGACACAATTAACCTCACTGACTCCTGGAAATAACAGAGGTTGAGGCGCTAGTTTTAAATAGAAAACATGGCCTCTGACAAAGTAGAAAAAACAGTTGAAATGATTGTGAATATTGAGCATATTTTAATATTCCACACTCCTTTGTTCCATGAAATCTGATCTAAAAAAAACGTGTTGGGAATTGTTTCAGCTATTAGCTTATAGAAGGTAGAAGTGTCAGCCTCCATTTTAGCCTGTGAGTTGAACCCAAATTAGTTTTCTAGATTTTCTCTCCCTCCTTTGGCAAGGTTGACAAAGCAGCCATTTAATCTAATTTAGCACGACATGGAGGGGAGACAAGGTTCTGAGATGAAGTGTCAGGAGATGGTCAAGACTGGATGATTGGATTGATGATCACATACCTCCTTCTTTTCCTGGCAAGATGGTGAGGAGGAGTACAGAAGAGAGAGGCAGAGAGAAGGACTGGAGACAGACACAGACTGGCAGGAGAGACACATGGAGACAGAGAGAGATGACTAGGACCTTGTTTTTACTCTGGCAGAGTTTTTTGCGAGGTCATTTGTCACAGTGAACACCCGCCTCCCAGATGCATTAGGCACTAATGTTGGATGTGAACTCAGTGCTTTTCCAAAATTACAAGACTTGGCAGAGGGAAGGTGGGGGGTTGCAGCCTGCAAGAGTGATGAGTTAGGATTGAAGACAATTTAGGAGATGTACAAAAGTGCAAAAATGCAAATTACGTCATCTATATCAAGCAGGTTTTGTTCGGAAACCTTATTAAACCTGCAAAGATAGGTCATATTTTTGTATTTATTACTTATGAAGTAAACTGTACAAAGTTACTGTAGCTTTCCCTACTCTCCAGGTTATTACATTTAGCTGAGCATAGATATACGGTAGAAGGCTATCAAAAAATCTGTGTCTTGGTTATACTCCCGCATCATAAACTTGGATTATGAAAGTCATATAATCCTTAATAAAGACCGGTTTGGGCAGGAGCAATACTAAAATAGCAACCAGTAACTCTTCCATAACATATTCTTTGAATAGACCTAAGAATGTACCATAGCAATCATGGTGAAAGACTACAAAAAGGGTCATATATTACTTTTTTAACCGTCATATATATCAGTTTAATATCTTTTTTTTAAACTTGGTGAATGTTTGGAGGAGTGAAAATGAAGCCAAAGAAGCAACGCTTATGGAAGGTATGAATGAACTAAGGGACAAAGTGATCTACAGTTTACCACAGGAACACTGCAGTGAGGAAGTTGGGCAGGTAATTGTGTGAATTAAAAGGTCTTAAAACTTAATGTGGCGGGGAGACATGTATTGTAATTTGTTAAACTGCCACCAGATTGGTGCAGGTCACTGCTCAGATTCTCTATGGGCAATGAGAAAAGTTCTGCAGACAGCTTGTTTCTGCACTCTGAGGGAAGCTGACCAAATTTTGCTCCTTGTTTTTAGGACTCATCATTTCTTAGAGCAACTTAATTTCAGGTATTCATATTTAGACAAAATATATTAGTTAATGGGCTGTGTCCACTTTTATTTTTTTTGCTCCGGCAACTCCCACAACCTATTTCATGGGGCTTCTCATCATCTCTGGCTGCTGCCACTTATCTCACAGCACTTCCACTTCCCTCATCAGACATTAACCTGGTTTTAGATGCTCTGCATGTTTAATATTTACTGTTATTTAATGGAATTTGAGAACAAACTGTAAAAAAAGGGAACATAATTGTACCCTGGCATTAGCAGCAGCATTTCACCTGGAAGCCTCTAGAAAAGTTTAAGTTAACACCAAGCGGCAGCCTCCAGTCTCAAAATATGAAGCCCATGCGGAAATGTTATAAACTGCAGTTCATTGAGCATCCTCTTGAGGCTGGCTGCAGAAACAGCGGAAACCACATACACATCAATTCAAAAAAGACAATCTTTGCAGCATTAATAAACATGTTTACAGCCTGGTTAAAAAACGGCTTTGGTCTACGTAGCTAGTTTCTCTATAGGCACACACTGTATGGGAGGGGAATTTTTTTTGTATCGCAACGGTTTAGAAGATATTAAGATTACAAGTTTCGCCCAAATAAGGACATGACTGATTTGACTGACAGGCGGGAACACATAGCTGTTGGCGAGGAAGCTCAAACTCCGCCCCTTTTTACCTCACACTGAGCCTGGTTCAGTCAAGCAGCAACCTCCGGTCTCAAACTATGAAGCCCATGCAGAAGTGTTATAAACTGCAATACATCGAAAACCCGATTTTGACTGGTCAGTAATGGAGAAATGATAGCACTGTGGTGTTTAAAAGTCTAACCATTCCTTTTTTATTTAATTATGTTATTGGGCATTTAGTAGTAGAGAGTGGGGGAAGACTTGCAGCAAAGGGCCAAGCCAGCAACCACTGCGACGGTGACTACAGCCTCTGTATATGGGGTGAACACTTAAACTGCCTGGCCCATTGGTGCCCCAGTTGAACTATTTTAGACTGAGATCACTGTGAGTGCAGCGGAAGAGGCTGAGGGCGTATTTGTGCATAGGACGCTGAACGCTGACAACTCTTACCTGCAATGGTTTATATTGTATGGAAAATGGGCGCTGCCAATCCAGTTACACTTTCAGTGGACACAGTGGCCCCACTGGTCTGGGCTAAAATGATGTACTCTAAAATGTGTGTGCCCTAGTTCAATATCCACCAGGTGCCCCACAGAATTGCCTTCCGCCTCCACATTTATGTATTTCACCACACACAGATATAAAGTACTCCTAGAACCATCACTCTCATTCAATTTTCTGTATTATTTAACATTTTCCAGCTCTGCTTACTTGGACTCACCCACATGGACCAGATCTCAGTCTGGTCCATGTGGGTGAGTTAAGCTGCTTCTGCCAACAGGGCTCCTTGCCATTACATACACCTCCCTGTTCCAACCACTCCATGAAGACAGCAGAGCGATGTGGGTTCCTTGCCCTGGGTCTATTGGCTTATTAATAATATTGCTTGCCATGAGTTATGAATGGATTCTCTGGACTTCCTCTGATGATTAAGGACCAACAATGTGAGAAATGTTAGAAAGTCAAAATCATTGCAATCATTGCTGTGGGGTTTTCCCTGGTTTGAAATATGCCTGTGATCATTGTTTATGAATAAAGAAGACCTCAAAGAAAGAATATGTACAGTATCTAATCATTGACATTAATGCATTTGTATGCATATTATAACATGAATGAATTATGCCATGCACATGGTGACTATTACCTTGTAGGGTAGACAATACATTAAACTGCTGGTGTGTTTATGAACCAGTCTATCAGAGGTGTTTTATTCTTTTGCATTGTCAGTTTGGTACAATTGTGTTTGAAGAAAAACTTCTTGTGTAACCATCTGTATACCAAGCTTAAACTTACCCAGAATGGTGCTTAATTAATATTGCCAATAATACTTTTTCTTGGCTGAAGCAGCTTGAATTAAACGGATAAATGAATATTGTATGAACGAAAGCATTAGTATTTGAAAATTAGGCATATTGCCACGAGTCAAATTGACTCCAGAGGAATTCATTTTCATTTCTCAATTTCTCTTTCCCACAAACACACCAATACACACAGAGAGAGAGAGAGAGAGAGAGAGAGAGAGAGAGAGAGAGAGAGAGAGAGAGAGAGAGAGAGAGAGAGCGATGAGAGGAGAGAGAGGAGAGAGAGAGAGAGAGAGAGAGAGAGGAGAGAGAGAGAGAGAGAGAGAGAGAGAGAGAGAGAGAGAGAGAGAGAGAGAGAGAGAGAGAGAGAGAGAGAGAGAGAGAGAGAGAGAGAGAGAGAGAGACCATATCAGATATGCAAAGAAGTGGAAAATATGAATTTTGCTATTTGATCTAAAAGTGTTAAAATTTTAAAACGTTGCCATTTTGGGACTATTTCTCTTTAACTGACATCTCTTACTTGAAGGACCATCAAACGGGTTCGGGACGATTCCAGAGATGACAGATGTCGCAAATGAAACATGAAGGAAAATATTCTGTAGACATGTTGAATAATGCATTCACCAAATATGACTGCATGTACTGAGAAAGTTTTTAAGCCTGTTCTCATCACTGTCAGATGACTTCCATGACTAAATAAGCCAAAAAATACTCAATTAAAGAACTTATGTGGAATATTAACCAGAGAATGGCAAATATTATATAATGTAAGAGCACATTTAACTCTGCGTATGTAAGCAGAGCATGGACAGACTCTGTGGAAGCTCCAGGCTACTCAGAGAAAATTAGTGCATTCCTCTTCATGTGATGACACCAACATTTACATGTCATTACATCTTGGATGGAAAGCTGTCTCCCTGCTTTTGCTATGTTACAACCTGGCACGACTTCTATATTCATCTTTCCACATCTATTTACTTTTTCCTCTGCTGACTTTTACCCAAACTCAGGCAGAAATGGCATATAAAGGCTCTATGATATATACTTCTTACCCCCCATGCTTAAAATAGCCTGAAGAAAAGGTATTTGGAGTTATTTTCCACAGTGAGCGCCTTTTTGTTGTTACAGTCAAGGTGGGTGGTTCTGCTGGGAGCTGTGTTTTGAAAAAGTTGTTGAGTTGCTGTCATAGCTTCAGGATTGTACTTTTCACATTCTTTCTGCTTCACTCTGTGAATGTGTGAGCTCCATTCTATTGTTTATTTTGTTGTTTTTGTTGATTACTCTCACTTCAAAGTGCAGCAAACAACAGTGCTTTAGATGTACTTTTTATAATGAAATGGTTTTCAAGTTAAAGCGACTGTGGAAACATTTCATTAGTTTCGGTCTTGGTGGCCCCTAAACAAAGAAACATGTCTTGTCTCTGCTGTGTGTGTGTGTGTGTGTGTGTGTGTGTGTGTGTGTGTGTGTGTGTGTGTGTGTGTGTGTGTGTGTGTGTGTGTGTGTGTGTGTGTGTGTGTGTGTGTGTGTGTGTGTGTGTGTGTGTGTGTGTGTGTGTGTGTATATAGAGTATCCTGCCTCATTTCAACTATTTAACTGACGGCTAACTGTGAAACCTTTTTCAGAGGAAATTTTGCTCTCAGTGCAGGAAATCTACATTTGAATCTGACCTGCTGGTAGATTCAAATGTAGGCTTCAAAAATAACCATATAAAAATATTCAATCTTGCTCATGTTCTCTTTTAAGTCCTAGAGAGGCTTAAATATTAAACTCAGTCTAATTTGTACCCGTAGAGAACTCCCCGTAGTACTTTTCAGTCATTGAAAATCTATTGAGGTCTTTTGAAAATTCTGCCAAAACTGTCTGCCTAAACCTTTCAGCACTTTTCTAAAGAGTAATAGAGTCATCAGAATTACAAAGTAATTGATTTTCAAGTGAGCCACAAATGTGTGAATGGACATTAATCACCAGTTAGCAGGATGTGTGGGCTTTGAAGCCATTGAAATGTTTTATCAATCTGCATATGAAGCAAAAAACAGCTGTTGGAAAGCCAATAGAAATGTTAAGACATAATAGAAGGTGTGTTGGCCATAAGTAGAACTCTTGTTGATTTAGCATAACAACAAGTGTGAGTGTGAAATAAAGTGACATTTATAAATTACTAAAGACAGTTTTTTAGTCTTTTCCAGTCCAGATGCATTAGGGTGAATTTTAAGTGTGTCTGTTATGGTTGTCTCTTACACCAAAGCATTACATTACAATAGACCAAAACTGGTGTGTTCAAAACACTTACATCTCCATTTTCAGAATTCTACATAAAACTGTAAACTTTGTATCTCAGGGGTCAGGATTTTCAGCATGGGATGTATTCTGGCTTGCATTTGTTGCACGTTTCTAGTCAGAGTAGTGTTGACCAGTCACAAATCAGCATAACAGTCCGTGTGTAGAGCAAAAGAAGACCGATGTGTAACTTTACTGTCCACTGTTGAACTGAGACCTACTTGAAACAGATGAATGTGCTCTACTCTGATGGGTGTAATGGTGGATTTGAACTTTCAAATGTGATAAGGAATGCGATGGACAAGTCTGGCAAAAGACGATATTGGAGGTTTAGCTCAGTATGGTTTAGATACAGTCTCAGTGAGTGGTTTAGGCTTGTTGATTACTAAATGCTTGTATGAAAACTGTCTACCTGTGTCCACTTCTTGCACACATGGACCCTTAATTCTTAAGTTTGTGTTTCACCTGGAAAGTTTTGAAGAACACTAGTTGTATTGTGCTTGTTAGCTTAGCATGGCTAACTATCCAGGTTATTGTTTTGTTGCTGCCTCCAAATTGCAAACTTAATGGAGAGACCAAAGTTATAGGAACCTTCCATTCACTGTATGATACCCTGATGGTCCAGCACTACGTAAGAGCAGAAATGGACACAGATTAGCGTCTGATCATGTGCAGACAAAGTTTAAATCTTTCAAAGTAAAGTGACAAACTATTATTTGCTTCAGTTTGGTTCATTTATTTTGCATTTCCCTGCTTTGATATTCTTTCTCAGGGAAACTGGGGAGTTTGTCTTGTTCTGGTAAATGTTTTTGGTCATGGACAATTTTTCGTTCAAATCTGCAAATCACCTTTTAAAATAAGTTTTAATTCATTCTCTGCAACCATCCTTGAGGGGTCGCGATTAGCAAGCCTCTACTGCTAATGGAGACTTTAATCAGATGTTTTGATTCTGCCCTGCTTCACTTCCACTGATGAATATGTATTTTATTATCAAAATCCTGTGCATGCATTTTTCACAAATTTATTATGAATTACCTTTGATTTATTTTGGTCCCAAGGGCCATGAAGTATCTGCTAGTAAAAGACAAAGGGGGCTGTCAATAACACTCCAAAACTAGTAACCTGTTACAGCAGGACATATTAAATTGGATCAAAGTATTTTGAAATAATGTATAAAAGATGTTTTAAGCTTGGGGAAAGATTAATAGCTTTTATCCCAGCGAAATCCCACTATCTTCTTATCATAACATTTATATAAACATGATCAACTGAGTCTCTCTAATCTTTGTAAAGTATTTACTTAGATTCTACAGTGCACCTTAATTAACTTTGACATAGATTATTTTGTTCATGAACTGTCTGACTTGTCATTATTAATTATGTGGAGCATGTAAAATCCTTGGAATCATTGACTTAATGTCAATTTCTTTCAAAATGAAGTGCAATTGGACAAATGGAAACACTAAGATATATCACACTGTGCTGCAGTATGGTCAAATTCAATCTTCGATGTGTTGTCATTCTTTGTATCTGTCTTAATCCTTTAGCATCTGCTTACTGTTGCATGAAGGCCAACACCTCTGCAATCCCCTTGTTCTTGGTCAACTTAACCAGACTTTTCCTGCATTAATTCACTCAGTTATAGCGGGCAGTGGGCTGGACAGACACTGTCAGAGTAAATTGAAGGGTAGAAAATGTGGGTTATTAACATGGTGGTTTCTGGGTAGTTGGACTGAATTCCTTGACATGTTGACATGGGCAGTCTTTATCTCGTTCAACTCCTGCGTCATTCCTGTGATGCTCTGAAAAGGGAAATGAGGAAACGTTTACACATGTAATTATGGAACGAGACAGTTTGGAAGAAGGTGGACAGAGGGCTATTGAAGATCATTATGAGAAGGGAATCAAGAAAAAGTGAAATAATAAAAAGAAAGGGAGATTGGGAGAGAAGTTGAGGGATCAATTCAAGTAGATAAAAGTACAGGTTGATGTGGGAAACAAAGAGGGGTACGGATTAACAAAGATGAACGTGTCTTTGATACTTTGAAGCAGATAAATTTGGTGCCATGACTGCTTTTACTAAAGTTATATAATTATTAGTCCTTCAATCGGCTTATAATACAGATTTCTTAGATATGTTTCTCCAAATACAACACATATGCACAATGCAGACCTTTATGGCATTGAGATCTGTTCCTATGTAGAAGTCAATGCAACATGACTCATAAGGAAGGACAAAAAGAAGTAGGGAGATATAAAGGAACCTTAATGGGGAGTGTGAAGGATAAGAATATGGAGAGCAACGGAATAGAACAGGGCAAAAATAAATGTTCATCATGAAGTGGAGCCAGCTTATACTCTTCAGTGAAGACAAACAAAGAGGAGTCATAGAAAGACTGTGATACCCACACACGGAAGCTGATATATCCTCCAAGAAAAGCGCTGTATATTAATATTTACCTTCTGCGTGTACCCGAGTTTCTGAAGAAAGTATTCATCAGAAACTCACACTTCATAAATAACAGCAGCACAGCAGAGAAAATGTTTTGTTTTTGTTAGTCATATGCCAGCCTTTCACACACAGCTGTGGAGGTAACACTCATTAAAGTTAAACTGGTATGAGTTCATGAATGCCACAAAGATTAATTAAAATGGATTTTTGAAATCTTGTCAATCAAACCAATATGACAGAAATCTTCCTGTAGTTATTCTGAGCTTGTGAGGTTTCATAACCTACATGACGTCTTTGGATGATTGAGAAGAACATAGCAAGGGCTGACCTCAATATTCCACCTGACAGCCCTGACAACTAATAGTTATTTGTGTGCGAATCTATACATTGCCACTTAGGGAGGAATATCAGCTAGTTAGATAGTTGGATGTTTCAGGTTCTGCTTTCATTTACTCCTTCAATGAAAATAACACCATGGCTACTTGCATGTTTCAATGTCCAGAGTGTATAGAATTGACTATAGAGGAACAGCTACCAAATCTGTGTTTGAAGGGTGACATGTGCTACCAGCTGAGCAAAATCTACCACCACACGTTGTGTTGGGTCTTTATCAGGCTTACAATGTACATTATGAATAACTTGACTGTGGCCATAAAATGTATTCAGGCAGTGCTACAGTTTGAATTCATAGCACTCTTTGTACTGCAGCTCATTTCATGTTCTGTCTTGAGTTTGTCATCACACATCTACAAAATACTGTGTACAAATCCATTGGTGTCTTATCAGTTCACAATACCATTGTCTCCTAAGAGAGTCTTCTACCCTTGTGCCTTTGCAATTTGAGGACCCATTCACCATCCCTGATTGTTGTTCCTTTTTTATTTAGTTGATACTCAAGTTTTTATGTCTGTTTTTGTCATCTGCGTTGTAAAAAGAATCTGATTTACAGCACAACCAGGGGTAATGAAAGGGAGCATACTTAAGCTGTGAGAGTTCAAAATCTAGATACACAAATGAAACCATCCAATACCAGGGCGTACATCTCATTGTAACGTTACATATGATTTAGAGCTGAAAGTTACGGCCTGTGCACCATGAGACTTAAAAGAGCCATCCTTGATTGGGCCACTCCACTGAACATCAACTCAGACAGTGAGCTGATTAAAAGGTTTATTTTGAGAACCATGAGTTGTACAGAACTGCAGTGCTGTTTCTTGCCTTTCAGGTTCTGATTGCTCCCAGGTTTCATGCATTTGGAGCCTTTCAAAACAGTGAGACACAATAAATGTTTGTTGGACAACAGTATTCCAAGCCTTTAGAAGAGTGTAAAAAGTTAAATAATAGATAGAGGTGTGTTGCTTGGCAACAGTCACCGCTTTGTAAGTGTTCCTAAGGATTCGCATTATAGACACAGCCACGACTGTTGCCAATAAGAGTTCGTGTACAAGGTGTAGATGTAAGACAGTAATAAGGGAAAGAACAGCTGGTACACTTGGCTCCAGAAAGGCAGGTTGTAACATAATGATACTGCACCATCAGGTTCAAAGCTGACCTTATTGACATTCAGGGCAGAGAGGGTCAAAGTAACTGGGTTCCCTGCATCAAGCTGTCAGTTATCCAGCTGCACTCCTTTTCTATCACCCTTCTATGCTTCTGTTACTGTTAGTTTTATGATTCGTGGTTATACTGAGACTAAATTTCTTCACCTATGCGTCTGTGATGCTATCACTCTTTGTACAACTGTGTGGCAAAACAGGCTCCGCCCAATCATAATAACCATGCATTGAAACAAACCGTACAACCACAGCCAAAGAGAGAGAGGCAGCTTTCTCCGCCTGGCACTCTCCTCTGCAGTTAAAAGGGCACTTCAAGGGCTCAGCTGTGGGCCTCTCCTTGAACTTTATCACCAGACAGAGATAGCATTATGTTCTTATCTCAACAAACAGGATGTGCATGTGTGCGTTAGCGTGTACGTGTGTGATGTGCGTCGACATTAAGGTTTTATCTGTGCACATAGAGCTAGAAGCACAATGATTATAGAGCATTACTGCTAACGGGACTGAAAGGTTGTGTTTGTGGGTGCGTGTGTGTGTGTGTGTGTGTTTGTGTGTGTGTGTGAGCAAGGAGCACCAAAGGGTAGCGCTATTGACTGCCGCGAGTACAGCCACTAATGGGGATGCCAGTAAGTACTTTGGAGATGATACAGATTTGTGTGTGTGTGTGGGTGTGCACGTGTGTTTGTGCTCGTGTGTTAGCTTGTCATCACACTTTTTTCATTTTAGGCAACGTGCTTATCTGTTTTCTCATTCTCCCTCCCCTGCTGCATACTCAAACACACAGTCACACACACTTTAACTCACCTACACACTCCTCATGGATTCTTTGCCCTACAAGCATCCTTTAGCTTCCTTCTCACCCATCGCTATGTTTCCATCTCTATCACTTTATCTCGCCTTTATCACATTATCTCCATTTACTCTCATGCACACACACTCACACAAGCACACACATCAGTATACATTCTTCATGAGACATGTTACAGAGGTGAGAGCGTGCTGTTTAAAGAGAATCGATAGAATAGGAAGAATGAACAACAAAACAAAATGCTTTCCCTTCCTCCATCCTTCCTAACTTCCTCTGCTTCGATTATTGAACATTTTTTCTGATGTTACATCCTCTGGTAATTCCTGTACTCTATTCCTAATGGGATTTATCCTTTTAAAGATGTGAAATTGGAAATTGTTTTCAAGGAAACAAAGAGAGAAGGGAGGGAGAAAGGAAAAGAAAGGAATGGCAGAAAGAGATGAAGCCTAGGGAAATAAATAAAAAAGTAAAGGGACAGTTCATGTGAGAGAAATATGTCCACAGTAGAGTATGTGAAATGAAGAGGGACAAATTGGGAAATGACTCGGGGGAGGATAACACACAAACAGATAAAAGCATTGCATGTTTCAATATGTCACAGAATTGCTGTGAGCATGGCTTCTTGCTTACAGCTGACAATAAAGCAGAGGGTTTTCTTCTCCCAAAGCCTCTTACTGCGTATGGCTGAATGGCCACAAATAACATAGCAGCTTTTAAGAAGAGCATGTGACATTTACACTGTTGTTGTAGATTTTTTTTGTTTCCCTTTGTTCTTTTAGTTCTTGCTCTGAGCAAACATTGTCCTTAAATTTAAAAATCCAAGCAGATACAGATTATCTGATTACACCAAAGGATATGAGGCAATCAGTTAAGCTTTAGATGCTGCCTTTGTAAATAAAATGTGTTATCTTATAATTAATTTATTTTTACATATATAATTCGATTAAACATGTTTTCATTAGGGTTTTTCTTTCGGGTTATGCCTCAAATTAAAAATCTGAATTGTTAATAGATAAACATTTCAGGACTTTAAAGCCTTGAAACATTTGTAACCTCAGTTTTGTTTCTGTAAAAATCAAAGCTAACTAAGTAATTGCCTCATGAATTACAAAGCAATTAAAAAAAAATAAAAAAATAAACTAATGGCAACTCTGATGTTAAAAAAAAGTTAAGCCAATGGGAAAGAGCAGAAAACTGCAGTTCCTCAAGTTTCCACTTGAGGCTGGCTCCTAGAGCCCAGGAGACCTTATTCATGCCCATGTCAAAATGCTCACTTTTACAGCAGAAATAAAAATGTTTAAAGCCTGGTACACAAAACATTTTGGTCTGGATAGGCTATTTCTCTATTCCTGCAAACCCTGCAAGGGAAATATTTGTTATAATGGGTTTTGAAGACATTAAGCCTAGAAGTTTTGCAAAATTAGGAGTTTGGCTGACTTTACTGACAGTTTTAACTATTAAAGCTGTAAGCCAGTGGGATAAAGGCCCGTCTCAATTCTGCCACTTTGCCTCTTGCTAAGTCGACCAGAAATTCAGTCGAGTCAGCATTTCAAATTTGGTGACTGCCGTCACTAGGCTTAAAACCTTTGCCTTAGAAACCACTGGGTGACATCACTTAGACTACATCATTATGCTAGTCTATGTAAAAGCATTATAAAAGGGAAGTGAACCAATAAGATAAGTATGCAACCATGTTAGATACACTTATTGGAAACTCTCAATGCTTAAATTACCATTCTTTAGCAGTCACCAGATCTTTGACAAGGTTCTTGTTATTGCTATAGATGTCCTATAACCTAACAATAAACCTCCTCATGCCATATTGAACACCTGTTTGTTCCTGTTAACACATATAAAGCATATTTTAGGGCCTTTAAGGGCTTCATTATAACTAACACAAATTCCAAGGACCTTCCATTAAAGGACCGTCCAAATAATGTTTTGGTTTGACCCATGCAGCATATATTTGAAAGTCATAGATTGACATGTGCATGTATCAAATCTAATACATGTAAATTACATGCAAACACAAAGTTCTGCACCAGATTCCACATTTTGCTGTCCCAAAACTGATATTGTAGTTTGATGTATATAACAGCAAAGTTTAGCTTTATCCTACCAGTCTCTATGTTTCATATTATTTCTGTACATACATATTTGATGGTCCAGTTCATGAACCACACAGTTTATTCCCCTGGATCTTGCTGACTGTAGCTGGAACTGAAGCCTGTGTCATAATTAAGATTGACAACTCTCTGCTTTACTGTGTCAAGAAAAACGTGCACATGTATGGAGCCCAATTTCCCAACAATGTGAACACTGGAAACCCTTCTAAGTGTGGATGTATATTAATGTTTTTCCTGTTGTAAGTAAAAATGATGTTGCCTCTTGACTAAACCAGCAGACAGGTTTTAATTTCCAACATTATTTCAACAATGTCAAAAGTTGTCATCTGTCCATGAGGATGGTTGCAAATTCCGCAGATTATTTTCAATGGCCAACAAAGATGTTAGACAAGCAGCCTTTTTGCTGCTGCCTTGTGGTCTCATGTTTCATCTTCTTTTCTGTTTTCTTTTCCTTGCTCTTCCCCTGTTGTACGATGGAATTCTCTTTCTTGTTTGATCTTGAAGAAGTTTCAGTCCCCATTCACTCTTAGGTACGAAAACATAGAAATAAGTCGCTTGGAAACATTGTTGCCCTCTTGCAGACTGCCATATTATCTCCCTCTCTCTCATCTCTCTTAATGGGGTCAGGCTCAGGGTCCAATAGTCTCCTTCTCACAGGGCCCAGCAGGAAATAGAGGAATAAAATGATGTGATAATTCAGAGGGCAAAAGACATAATCTGTCTTCTGGGTCATTTAATCTATTATCTTAGCTTTGATTTTAGGGAACAGCGAGTGTCCCATGGCTTCAATTCAGCTGAAGGCATTTTGTGTCTGAGTTGTGTTTGATAATTTATTTATGAAGTGTCCCACAAACTTAGCAAGGAGTGCAAGTTTTCCCCTGTGAATAAGTGTAGTTGAAATTACAAATGACATCTCTAAGTATGTCTCAGGTGGGCTGATTCAACAGAGCACTATTAGGTGTACAACAAGGTACTCATGTAGAGGTTCAGTCTAAATAAAGGTCCATTAATACTGCAAGTTGCATAAGTTGATCTATAGTCAAAGTGCATTAGATCAGTTGAATTTATCACAGCAGTTTATCGATATGATTTTTAGCTGTTAATCCAGATCTTTTCCCAAAACAGCTGGTTTTAAATCACGTTTTATTTGCAGAAATATGCCAGTAACTGTTACTGTGAGTGCATGTGTAAAATGTAATTGGCCACCTACTGGGAGCTCATAACAGATAAGTAAAGCTCAGTAGCTCTCCTAAATGGAGAGGACTGGCCTAGTTAAAGAAAGCTGATTGAAAGTATCTACTCTTATGAGGATTTGGGGCCTCTATGGGCCAATCTTTAACTCCATGGTACTTGAAAAATACAGACAGAAAAGCAAATTAGTGAGTTATGAGAAAAGGTGCTTGTCCCTTTAGATTACTAACCGATATAGAACAGGCTGCCCCTTTTAGAACAAGTTTACTGTAAAAGACATGTCAGGTTGTGCAGAACAAACAGGGTCATGTAGGGTAAATGTCTGCTCTGAGTTCTACCCAGGTATTTTGTAACCCTAGATGAGCCCCCTTTGATGTTTAACGGTGTGCTAATATGATGCAATGCATCACCTTATCCAACTCTTCTACTCAGTGTGCAATACTTAAAAGAAAAGAATGATGTAAGGTAGAGGTGTTCTTACCTGAAAAGGTTAATTTGGAGCAAATGCAGCTTAATGCCTTAGAGGATCAAAAATGATGTTGTATAGGCTTTTAGCTCTGATCAATTCAAATAAAGACATGCCTCTTATCTAGGAAATATCAAAAGTATCTCAACAATACATCAACAGGAGGGTCAATCTATTTAGACTGAATTAAGTATGCAGTTAGCCACTCAATTTCACAGCTGAGAGCTTTTCCTTACACATCATTGAGGCCATGTGAATAGTTGCCCCACAGCTTTTCATTTAAAACTCGAGTAAAAAACGTTCTTAATTTAAATGATTTAAAGTGCCCTTAATGATGTCAGCCAGCTCTCAGAGTCACCTGTGAGACACGAGTGCAGAGTGAGGTCAACTCCTCTGGCTGACAACTTTAGCATATGCTTCAACCCCTGGAGGCTGAGTCAGATGTGTAATTGAGGACCAGAACAGCTGCTACTCTGTACCGTATACAGCTGGTTATTCCCTTTTTGCTCAGTTACTGTAACACCATCCCTCCATGCATTAACACTAGTGTGACCTCTGTCTCTCTTGCTAACAGCTTAATCTCATTATATGAGGGTTTTAATATTACCATACTAATCAGTATTAATTCAGCATGTGTAAGAATATGACTTAAGGTGAACATCCATGAAGGAATCATGGTTGATGTTTCACATTAGTAATGATTTGACATAATGAACTGCAATACAGCAAAAGTTAGTTAACACATTAGGGCCTATGTCCACTAACAGCATTGTTTTGCACTGACAACACCTTTGATCTCTATTTCGCAGTCCTTCTCATCAGTGTTGCTAGGTTATGAAAGTCGTTGGATTATGAAGCAGTATTAGTAACAGCTCTAGACCTGGTAATTGTAGCCACAAAAAACAAGGGTGGTTAATTTCTCCTCTTAACAAACCTTTGCTATTGTTGTTGACTAAACTGATTTCGGAAGCCCTGCCAGTTTTTATTATTATTGGTCTTTGATTGGACATCAATGAGCACTGTGGAGTTCCAAAAGTACAACTATTTTCGAGTGACAATGCTGTGAGTGTAGCAACAAAAGACAGCTGCTCTCCATGAGGTTTTTGTCAGCTGAGTGCTGAATTCTACATTGTTTTTAAATGGAAAACAGGCGCTGCCAGAGCAGAAAATAGCACTCATGGACACAGGCCCTTACCACTTGTCATGGTTTGTGTAGCAGGCCTGTTCAATACCATAAAAAAAAGTTTTTTGTTGTTGGACAGATTATCACCATGTTATCAGTAAGCAGCTTCCAAATGTAGACTCAATGATAAAGTAAAAAAATTAGATTTAATTACAGTCGATTTTCATGTGTTTTTAATTCTAGCAGTTTAAATACTGCTGAGTTATTGCTCTGCTATGCTATTGATATTTTTCAGAGCAATATTTTCACAGACGAACAGAAGTCCTGCTGTTGATTAAAAGAATCATCAATGTATGCCTTGTGGTGGAAATATTATCTGCCAGCATGGAACAGTTAAGCATTGTCTATTTCTGCTCCCTTTTTTAAAATCCTGCTCAGTTTAATTGCTCGATATAAAACAAAAGCTTTCATAAATTACATATATAATGACAATGACAATGTAGTCAATCTTATCATATATACAGTATGTGCAATATTAATGTGAGGTCTTATACACTGAACAGTGTGTGAGCTGTTTGTTTCCCTCAGTTTATGTGCAGTATGCGTTGTGTGCCTTCCTGTATGACTGACACTGTTGCTGATAAATCCATATCTAGTGTCAAGAACAGTTGACCTGTGCTATATGCTTCATACAGTGCAGTCACAGAGAAGGGCAGAGGGAGTGACAGATGGATAGCTGCACAGGCTGACTACAGACGGATGACAAGAGGTGGAGTCGTCGTTTTATATCGGGTCAAAGATTAGTTAACCTGTAGAAGAAGAGCTGGCTCATAGCAACACTTCAGCAGCTTGGTCAGCGCACACACGCACATGTATTCACACTCATTCTCTCTCTGTATCAGAAACATAAACAAGCTTACTCCTTCACTGTCTTTCCATCTATCCATCTCCATCTGTCTCCCTCTCACACTCTCACACATAAACCTTTCAGGCAACCTTTCATTCCTCTCATCTGACCCCGCTGGAGGCAATTTCAGCTGGTGCTGGTTCTGACATTTTAGGGCACGGGATCACCTGTGCTCTGCTTCTCCTCTGCCCTGTTTCCCTCTGCACTGACATGGATTATCATCAGTTTGGCCACTGAACAAATGCTGGTCGTTTTCTGTTTTTACTTTTGCTGTAACGGCTGTCATTTTTTTTTTTTTTTTTTACAAAGGCTAGTAAAAACCTGTAATGCAAAGATGATAGTCTGTTCTTTGTACCCATATTAAACTTTTAAAGATATATTGATATTGCAGCAAGATAAGTAAACAACATAACTTGTAGTTACTGGCGTGTTTTGTTGTGTAAAATATTTTAAGTGTGCAGAATCTCATTACAAATTTTAGTATTGTAACCCCAGTGGCTTTTTGTGGAATGGGAGCGCAGAATATTTATCAAATGGTGTCCGGGGGGAGCAGTTGTGTTTAGTTTGCAATAGAGACTTATAAATGTATTGTATGAAGAATTTTCAAACATTGTGTTTATTCATAACATTCATTTTTAAGATGCTTTCAGACCAACAAGAAGGAAACTTTTAGTGTAGCAGTAAGGGTAATCAATTAAAGAACATATGCAAAGGAGCACACACCCACTCTCACACACACTCATGCCACACACACACGCACACACACACACAACTGTTTACCTAAGACCTATCAAGACAGCTTATTCTGTTTGTACCAGCCATTGATCTGTTCACATCTAAATGTCAGGTTGCATATCGTCATATTTACTCGGGCTGGTTGGGTGAGAGTGTGTGTGTGTGTCCGCTGTGTGTTATACATTCTCTCTGAGGATTTGGCAGTGCTTGAACCTGCGATCTGATCAATAAACCGAAAGGCCGACATTCACGCAAAACACACACACACACACACACACACACACACACACACACACACACACACACACACACACACACACACACACACACACACACACACACACACACACACAGGCACACACAGGCACACACTGGCAATGTCTTGTGTGCCTCTGGGTTCACACAGGCTCCAACACATACACGTATGCAGGGTTTGAGGATGATGGATGTCTAGCATGTTGGCCCTGTTACCCTTTGCCATCACAACACATGCTATCAAAGACTTTTGCTGTCCCTGCATTATACTGTATGTCAGAGAGAGAGAGAGAGAGAGAGAGAGAGAGAGAGAGAAGGAAGAGTAATATATAGAGGGGGAGAGAAAAACTTAAAGTTGGAGGGAAATGTCTGCTGAAAGGACAAAAAAAGAGAATGACTCTTGTGCCCTCTCCCCCTTGTTTTTATCAGAAAGTGAGTGATTGATCAATAATGCCGATGGTGTATGTGGTGGGCTAGTGAGCAGGGCGAGACCTTGTCAAGATGAGCTTTGGTGGCTTTTGTTGTATGTGACAGCTCTATGCTGGTGTGGGTGTGGGTAAGTTTGTGGAAGATGGAGCGCGTGAGACAGGGTTTGCGCAGTGACACACCCATACACATTCTTAATACATACACAGTGCATCTTCATCCTCCAATATTCCCCTGTGTCTTTCTTCTCACCATCCCCTCTCTGCCTTAGGAGCATACCACCACAACGTTTATAGACTTGGTAGATCATTGGTGTGTGACCTGGCTGGATCTGACTAATTAACCAGACAGTAATGGCTGTGATTTAGAGTCATTAGTTGTTGGGAGGAACCACACAGGCCTTTGACATCCCACTGACTCATGTCTCGCGATGGTCCAGTGCATCCAAGACCAAGTCTTTATTACAGTGCCTTTTTTAAACTCTAATGCTACAGCAGTCCCTGTTTAACTCTGTAACTGTAAGCTCCTACTCCAGCAATTTTGTTCAAATGCCCTTAAAGCTCCTGTAAGGAACTTTCTATGGACAAAGTATCACTCACAGTAAATCATTGGAAAATGTCAACCAGGGCTGTTTCAGCAGCATGACGTAACACCTACCTACACGGAAATAACAATATAGAAACGACCAATCCTGACGCTGATAGAGAAGTTCAAGGGCAACTAACTTCCTAGTTGTTTAAGACATTTAAATTCCAACTAGCAAAAAATAAGAAACAGTCAAAACTGAGCACAATTCATGTGGCATGGCTAAACACCGGTTTACAGTCTTTGAGTAGCCATGTCAAATTGGTTTTCTGAGTGTCCAACATTAGCAGAGCTAGCACCACCGGCCTTGGGTTTCCCCCTGCAGGGAAAACATGCCTGTACTGGTTACTCTTTGCTCTGGCTCTGGTTATATCCCAGTTTAATCCGACACAGCTTACATGCAACTTAATGTCAATTTTCTCAATAAATAGAGACATAACGAGATATTACATAACAAGAATGTTGCTTGGACTTCACCCCTGCAGACGGTGACTGCTTCCATACTTGAAGCCAGCTTGTGGTCAACAACTCCTTTTCAGGCTTTTCGCTGGTTTAATATTGTTATGGACGACAGCCTTTGTCATGTCCCATCGATCTTTTAATCATATGCTATTTGTCCAACTCAATCACTGAACACTTTCATCAAAATGTATGCCATTACTCTACATCACCATGAGTGCATACCTTGTATGCCTGAGTGGGCCCACTATATTGTATTAGATTTATTGCTTACTTGCTTCCCTGAACCTTTTTTTTTAAGTTTACAGCTTTTTTTAGCAACAAGACAAGAAGTCTCCAGTGTCTTTTACAGCCAAGAGTATAACATGATGTATACTGTTTATTAATGGTTTTGTCTTTTTTGCTGTGTTAGCCAACACTCAAAGGGTAGGATGTTCTCTCCTCAGTGCTCCACCTGACCCGTGTATCTACAACTCACGCAAACAATCCATGTAGCAACAAATCATACTACGAAATGCATGAGACAGAACACGACCTAACATGACAGTGTACTTTTTCATTCATAGCTGTCATATCCCAGATGTGTAGGGTGTGTTCATGTCTCTACGTGACAGGCGGATAGCATCTAATCTCTTTCGAGATGATGTATGTGAGTGTGTGTGGAGGGGGCTACACAGTCAGATTTGTTTATTCATACAGCATGACAGTGGAAGAAGGAACAGAACGCTTGAGATTAGCAGTCTTAGCACATCGTGTGCTTACAGAGTGCATGCCAATGGAGTGCCTGTTGGTGCATGTGCGAGTATATGTTTGGGTTTGAATGTTTGCATGCTACCCCTTAGAGTTCACTGCTCTCCTGCAGTGTATGTGAATCAGTAAAGTACAGCAGTGTCATGATGCACTGCCCTCTGCCTAGCAAGTGTTTATCTCACACATGCACAGTTTACAGACACATACTTGACATCGAGACACACAGAGTCAAAAATGTATGAGGCACACTGTGATAGTAGCATGAATGAGGCAAGTGGCATTAAGCATAAATGGCAGCAGTGACATGCAGCAGTTTTGATGTATCAGGGAGAAAATGCTGCAGTTAGCATGCAATAAATACTAGTTTCCTAAATGGAGAAAGTGAAAGAAAGGGAGGAGGAATGGGAGAGATTCTTGAATGAAAATGAAATGAGAGGGCGTGAGGGGTAAACTGTTCTCCTTACTTTTTGTAGTTGTGGAAATAACTAAATGTGTTTGGTAACAGATTTCTGAGACATGCTTGTTAAAAATAGGAGTCTAAAGGAGCGAAAAGGAAATGGAGTGAAAGGGAATAAAAGAGAAATGTGCAAAGAGGTTAAATAGCTCAATAATTTATGAAAGGGAGCTTTTATGTGGGAACACGTAAACTGATTTGTATGAAGATGTCAGGAGCCTTGGGGCACAGAGCGACTAGTGAGTATGCTAGAAAGTAGAAGCAGAAATCGTGAACTCTGTGCACAGACTAGCATGTCTGCTACTGAACTGAGGGTAATGCTTTTGTATGAGCTCATAGACTGTGATTATCATAGTCATGCGATTTTGACCGAATAGATTATGATTATATTTTGCTGTTGGAGCCCATGCCTTGATCACATAGGAAATCTCCCTTGAGTTGACTGATCTGTACACATGTTAAGCTTCATAAGCTTCATAATATATGAGATTGTGACTGTCACGTCTCTGGGATAGTTAAGTGTTCTTATGTTTTCTTGGGTCCTTTTTCCTCTAAGTTCTTTCTCTGGTTCACTGCCACAGTAACACATCTAATCATTTTTTATTAAAGCTTCTGCAAGGTGTTTTTTAGTCAGTTATGAAACAGACTGATATCACTGATGTCTCTATGAGACCTCAGTCTATAACTGCTGTGGCAGGGTAGGTATAAGATGAGTCGATTAACAGTAAGCTGCAGGAGCAACCTTTGTTTACATTTTTCTACAGCAAAGATTCACAGTGAGGGATATATTCGCAAGTAAAAAAAAAAAACAGGATCAGTTGCACCGGTTTGGCTCAGCAGTCTTGGAGGCCGGTTGCCCAGGGTTCAGCTCCAACCCTTACCCCTCAACTGTGTGTCAGCCCTCAGTCTCTTTAGCTGGTTTACAACTCGATTCATTTTCCTGCTTCTGTGATTGCATGAAAGAGCCTAGAAAATAACCTAATAAAAAACCCTTGACTGAGACATACTAACTTGTCCACAGGGGGCACCAAAATCAACACAACCTGAATATTTCTCACAGCTTTAAGTGACATCTTTTTTCAGCATGATGGATGAACAAAAGAAAAAGATAAAGAAGTAGGAAGTGAAATGTGAATAGTTACACAACAATATAGGGATCACAGCTGTATGTTATCACTGATGAACACGTGGGGAATGACTCTTAACAAACTGATAATTACTTACTTATTAAACGGCAGTTCTTCAATAACTCCAGATTGAGAACTGTGTAGTAGATAATGACCATTTACACAGAACAGACAGTGATGTAGCAATAATGAGCTCGACTTTGCTCAAACATTTCTGAGAATGGACATACAGGCCACTTTCCTCATGCTAGGTTCCTAATTAACTTTTAATCAGCAACGGAGCCATTCATTAATCACTAATTACCCTCTTGGTGCCCCCTCAAGTAAAGTAATACATTACCCTGAGTACTGATTCATTGATTATCAGGTCAGTCCTGATTGTTTCTTCCATTCTTTATTAACTGCTCACTTCATCAAAAGGAACGTCAATAGAAACCGACATCAAAATACAATAAGATATGACAGTACAAAAAGCTACTTTGTTCCTCTTTTCCTATCAGTACCTCCCCCTCACTCTGTGTCTCCATCCCTATCACACCCATGCCCAAATTTCTATCGTCACTTTGACTAGCTTCTGTATATTTGTCTTTCATCTTGCAGCATTCAGGTGGAATGAAAGTTTAGAGATGATAACAGTAATCAAGCTTCCCCACTTCAAGGCCAAGACACAGACAGCTAAACCTACGAAGCACCTATGCAGACACAGAAACACAAATTAATTATAGTAATCTAAAAGCAAGCTTTAATGGAGCGTGTTGATCCCATGGTAAGTTTTTGAGTGCATCAGAGGATGCATATCTGGAAGGTACAATAACTGAAGTGCATATTCTCTTGGCAAATAATGCTCCAGTGTCTGGACTATGAGGTAATGCAGGGCAGGCTAGAAACAGATATGTGCGAGTGCGTGTGCTTGTGCTCTTACTGGTGTTACTTTGGTATTTGTGTCTGCATTTTCACTGCTTGCATGTTTAAGTGTGAAGCTAGAATATTCTTACTTTGGAGGCTGGGCTGTGGGCTATTTGCTTGATTTCATCACAAATAGTGCATGAAATTAAATTACACAACTAATTTTCAATTTGGAGCACTTTATTCAACAGCAACGCCCACTCTGCCTCTTCAAGCTTCCCCCACAATGTACTTAGGCAATATTTGCATTTGCATTCAATATTTCCTTCCCTGTCATACACAGAAACACAAACAGACATAGGGATGAATTTGATGCTTTACAGTGGATACAAGGAATTGAAAATAGACCACAGAAATACATGCAATCCGTGTGTGGATTATTCTTTAGCTACTGTTTGTGTGTGTACATGCAATGTGTTTGCACAGTATTGTTCAGTCTACCTACTCTGGTCAAGTCAGGCCTTGGCATGAGCAACAAACCTTGACGTTTCATGTCAGCCCACAGCAGCCTTTTGCCAGAATCAATGATTTTCTGTTTGTTGGACTTCTCCAGGAATGACAGGTGGCAGAGATCCCCACAGGATCGAACTGGCGTTTGGCCTGATCGCGGCCAGTCCATGAAACACATACGAGACTGAGGTCCTCGTAGTATACACTGTCGCAAATCAGCCTTAGTCCTCAGTCTGCCTTTGAGACTTTGAGAAAAGGCTTACTTATATTGACACCCGGTGATAGGATTTGTCCTGGACTGCAGAGCCGGTGCGTGTGTGTTTGATCTTGTGACTTTAGAGAGTGAGAACTGAGCAGAAATGAAGCTTTTGTGGAGCCAGTCGTAGAGGTCAGAGGGGTCCCTGTGGTGGTATTAAGAGTAACGATACTCATGGGACTCCTACCTGCCATGTTAGCATTGAGTTGTTAACAAGGCCACAGTAGTTTGTTAGATTGTGTGTAGATGGATACGCATGCACACAGACAAGGCAGTTGTGGATGTAGGCAGCAGTACTTGTTGTAGTTGTATTTTCTGTCGGTGTGTGTGTTTGAGAGAGAGAGGATGAGGGAGCAGAAAAGCGAGTGTATTGAACAGTTCCAACCCCCAAGGAGTCACGCCTAGTGTTAGGAGTCTGCCCTTTCGCTAATTAGTTTGAAACATCTGTCCGGATGGCTGCCAGAGGGAAGTTATAATGGGAGGAAGGAAAAACTCACATCCACAAACACTTGCATACAAGCAAACATCATCAGCATCTACACATTTACATTAGAATATTTACCCAATCCCATTCACACGTTTTTGCATTTTAATGTTTTTGCACGTAAACCCTTGTGAATATTGTCCAAAACTCTTAATGAGCACCAAGAGAATGGAAAAGGGAAGGACAGGAAGACAGGAAACAAACAGGCAGAAAAGGGTGAAAAGAACAGCAGTTTGCAAAAATCTCCATCGTGTTCTCTTTCTGTTAACTTTCCCCTTTCCTTACTGCTCGTTGTCTGGTTTTTAAAAGCTTCAGTAAATATAGAAAGCAATAGAAGGCATGAAAGATAAATAACCTGAAGTTTTCTAATTATTCCCATAGTTCACTTTTCAGCTGTCTCTGTAAAAAAGTGTGAGAGAGAAGGTAGAGGTGGAGACTAGCAGAGGAGAAAAATATGGCAGAAATCTTGTTTTGTGTCCCCCTCCATCTTTTCTCTCCATGTTACTCCCTCTCTGTGTCCCATCAATGTTTCCTGTAGTAAGAGTGTTTTACGGCAGCCGTCGCTGTTATAATGATGAAGTTTTATGGAGACTCTGTTTGAGATTAAACCACTATTAGCCACGCTCTGTCACCCTCTCCAGCTGTTGCGTTTTGTTTACGGCTAAAAAGTGTTTTATTACGCACAGCGCTATAGTCACCTAGACAATTAGAGCTAATGATATACGAGTGGCACTGTATTTTTACACCAAGGAGTGAGTGCAGCCACGGAGTGAGAAGTGAGCAATTAAAGAGAGCAGAGATGATGGGATGAAGGGTGAGACAGGAGATACGATGAAAGAGGAAAATTAAAAGGGTTGGGTGGGAGGAAATGAGAGGGGAAGGAGGTGAGAGGCAGAAACAAGTGTTTCTGACAGAAGAAAGTCAAAAGGAAGGTAATAAGACTGAACCCAGGTTCTTGTTCAGAAGTAAATGTTACAGATGGAGTGTTTTTATAAGAGGGGTGGGTAAAGAATCGCTCACAAAATAGAAGTGATTGACAAGAACAGAAAGAAAATGGAAATTAACAGTGTTATTACACTCAGGAAGAGGAAGAGGAAGAGAAATTGACAGAGCTACACTTAAATGTCTCCTTTTTCCGCTATATCCAATTGATGTTGTTTTTAATGGCCCTTTTCTCAGAGATTAAAAAAGAAACGACTTCATTACTTTGCCTCAGTTGTAAGTTAACTTTTATTACTGCTATGCAGACTGATCTCAAAAACAAAAAAATCACTGGCATTTTTTTACGTAATGCAATTTTTAGATGAACAATTATCAAAGAAATCAGCTTCAGGAGTTTACATGAAATACATTTGATTACAGAAATGGGGCTAAGCTGTTTGGACTTGTTTTGGTCTGGGTGTAACTACTAAGTTTTCTCTTGACCTTCTTTTAAGAAAATGTTGTCACCTCAGACTTGGTACCTGGTATCATGAATTGGAGGCAGAGTAATGTGCCTCGTGGTCTTCAGTCTCTACTAGAAAAGGGAGAGTCTGAAGTTGTGACAGCTTTTTTGACTTTTTTGTCTATTGACTGTATGATCAATAAAACAGAAAGAGATTAATAAAATATGTTTTATTCATAATTAATGTTGTTTTCTAACATGATATCAGTCAAACACATCATGTCTCCATCCCATCTATGCAAATAATGGATTAAGTTTTTCTTTCCCATGAAAGTAACTTGTGCGATTGTCTATAGAACAAGATTTTGGTTGGACAATCCCACATCAACTAACTTATCAGCCAACTGGAATTATGATATATGATACGATACGATCAATACTATAAAATACCCTAGTGTATATGATATTATGTGAAATGATACAGCGACACAATAAGATATGGTACCATATGATAAGATATGAAAGAATACAGTATGATAGTCTGGGGTATGATAAATACGAAATTATATGATACGATCCATACAATCTGATTCCATAAGACATGTGATGCTATGATATGTCATGATACTATATAAGTTCAGATAAAATTCAATATGATACAATATTTGGTGGCTGACAAGGGCAGACAATCTGCCATGACCCGAAAATCTTCATATGGAAAAAAGTGCCGCAAATGTTCAAACGATATAAACTCAAAAACATATACAAAAGTCCAGAACAAACCCAAGAGCTAATGCACTGCAAATTAAAAAAAGTTGCTGCAAAGAGCCGAAGCAAGTACGTTGACAGCCAACATGCTGCAAATACACAAATGATGCAAAATCAAAAATACACAAAATAAAGATAAATGCTTACATTACTCCCTGTTGTTAAACTACACCACTTCCCAGCCAATGCATTATGCCACAGGCCACATAACTTCAGTCTCCCAGCAGTCTGAAGCTCCTGTGGTTGGTAGAGAAGTAAACAACGCTAAAACACCCCCATACTTAGAGCCCAATGCCTGGTAGCTAATAGCACTGCCAGCAGCTAACTGAGATCTGTATTTCACCTTTGAGCTACAGTTAGCAGCTGTTACTTTAGCAAAGCTGTCTGTCCATCAGAAACTATTTCTCAGTTAGAGTTGCACAGGTTTTACTAACGTGTTTATAAAGTTGTATTTTTGCACAGCAGACATGAGGACATGATCGTCAGACACTCTGCTCCAGTAATGCTTGTATTGTTATGTGGTCTAATAATAGATTAAAAAAGGGGTGTTCTACCCTGCCCTCTTAGTAATAATCCTGTTTCACTTTGCACCCCTACAGGTCAGGAGTTTTTTTTTTGCATTGTGTGTGTTTTTGACTTTGCATCATTTGTGTATTATACGCATGATTGCTTTATATTCTTACTTTTGCATGGGCTGCATAATTTGCATAATTTGAGCATTTGCAGCTAATTTGTCCTTATGAAGATCACTCTGGCTGCTGTTTCTGCCCTTGTTGGCCACTATAAGGATACCATACCATACCATACCATACTATACCATACAACATAATATGATCCAATAATATACGATAAGATACAGTATGATATGATACCGTATATATATATATATATATATGTATATATATATATATGTGATATGATATGAAATGCTACAATGAGATACAATACAAGAACATTTTGACACTGCAGGAAAAAAGTCCTAGACAGAAGTGGTCCAAAGGGGACCTCTAACCTTTGCTTAAGTCTTGTTTTACAGTATAGGGAGGACATAAGCAGCAGGGTTGTTGAGGTTGCTCTTATGAATGAATGAAATGTGACGCAGCTGTAAAAAGAGGAATGGTCACCTTGTGTGTGTGGTTGCTGTCCGTCTCATTTAGTCAGTTCCGTTCTAAAGTGTCCTTGCTGCAGTGTTAAACAATTGTGTAGTCATTGGTTAAGAGTTGACTCGTATAAATATTTAATCTTTGCCATTAACAATTCATGGGAGAGTTTTTTTTTATACCCTGTGCCGAATAAAATATTTTAAGGCAGTGTATTTGTGCCTGTGTGTGTGTGTGTGTTTCTGTGAGTATGACTAAGAAACAGGCAAGGAGGAAGGAAGACAGTGAAGCAAGTCCCCTCTGAAGTTTGTCTAAGGTGTGGAAATTAGTGCGAAAACTCTAATGTGGAGATAAAAGTGTGTGTTTGTGTGGGTGTTGGTGAATATTCTGTTACACACAAGCAAACTGTGCCGTATTTGCATGTGTTTGAAAAAGATTTCTTGAATGATACCTTGAGCAACTTTGATATGACTTCTCTTAAATCACTTATTCCGAGTTGCACGCTGGGTTTCAGGCTTCCACATTTCCATAATATTCTTTTACATGGTTTTCACACTAAAGTTACCATGACTTATGATATCTGAACCAGGAAATATATTTAAAGTGACGGAGAGGGGTTTATTTTTTATAAAACAGAAAAAACACAGACTTCTTCACTCCCTAAAAATGGAGGGAAAGAGTTGAATCTTTTGAAACCAAATTATTAACATCCTTCTCCTTGAATCTAAATGCCCTGTGTGTGTGTTTGTTGTGTTGCAGGTGGTGGAGACCAACCTGGTGGCCTTCGATTGTCACTGGATCCTGATTAATGAGGTAAGTGCCGTGAAAATGATTTATGGATCCCCTACTCTGGGGGCCTTCAGTTCTTCGTATTGTTTCAGTTACCCAGAGAATACTGTTTTGGATTTGTAGCCTCTTCAATCTTGGCATTGTTTTCAGTGTTTGATGACTGCTTAAAAGTTTTTCGACTCCCTCTTGTTTCAGCTGAGCCAATAGCACACAAAACTTGATGACAGGGGACTATTCACTTTATTTTAGTGATCACTAACAGAAACAATACAGTAAAGATTTTATATTCTTTGTCCTCGACACGTCTGAAAGATACAGCTGCTGTACACAAACAAAAGTTGCAGCAATGACGAAGGTGACTTTGAAAGACTTATTGTTTATGAGCATATGTATACCCCAGTTCAAAATCAGTACATCTACTTAATTCTCAAGAGCTGTTTGGATTATGGTGGGCAAACAAGCACTGACAGTCCACAAAGTCACATCCCTGCTGTGACTTTACTCTCCTTCATGTTCACAGTCACTTATCAGAAACAAAATTAAACTTGAATTTTTGCTGTGTTTTAAAGGTAATTTAAAAAGGAGCTCAGCTTTGATCTTGCTTTATAAGAAGAGCCTTTGCAAAAGCGGCATGATCAGCTAAATTTGTTTGTGTGTGTGTGCATGTTTTTGTGCTGTTTGGTGTCTCTAGTGCACTGCTGGCTAATGCGCTGTGTCTTGCCTCCCTTGGGCATTACAGTGAACTTGCAGGACACAGCAGGGGGTCTATGCTTCTATACTCTCACACACAAACAACAGCCAGTGTATGAAGCCAACCACACACATGAGCAGATGTAACAGGGAAAGATACCAAAAAGACCCATTGCTGTAGGAACAATGCAGACCCATATTCTGTAAGACAAGATCCTTAGATGTTTTATCGTACTTTACTTCTCTTCTCTCTGATCCGTTTTCAAACCAAAGCCTGTAATGCTATTAATGCTGCATGGCTCAAGCATTCCTCGTACTTGCCTACTTAAGCAAAGAAAGTATTCTTGTCTGAACCGAATGTTATTGTGCATTGCGTCCATTAATGCTGCAGAGACAGGCAATTATTATTTTCTGATGTTCACTTTGAAAATGTCAGTCTTGCTGTAAGAAAGGTTTTTACTTGTTCCTCATTGAAATGGATGAGAGGCTGTCGTAACATTGTCAGAATCCTTAGGCAACCTCTCACAGTTGTTTTTGCATCTTCTTAAAAGCTTGTACTTGTACGGACTAAAAGGAAGGAATAAGCCTTGACCATGTGCTCAATGAAGATGACAGACTTATCTAGATAATAAAAAAAAAAAAAAAATCTAGATAAATCTGTTCCAAACAGGCACTCTGTATTAGTTACTGACTCCACAGAAGGACTGTTATGCCACTTAAATGTGTCTCCTCTGCTAATTAAAACATATTGCACACTATCATGCAACACTAGAGACTTAATGTAACACTAAGGAATATACTGCACAAAATATGTCATATACTTTTCTCACAGTCTGTCTTCATATACTTTGGCAGATGGCATTGTCAAGCAGCCTACCGGGCAGTCTATCATTACCTGACTCCCTGGTAGGCTCAGTTCACATAGTTGTCTAAAAGACAGCGTTCACATTGTTCCGCGTCCTGTCAAGCATCTGGTATTGTCTCACTCTCTTCAGGCTTCCTGGCAGCGCCTTTGTTTTCTGGGAGGCTTAACATGTCATTCATTCAGCCTGTGTGTATGTCTCGCTGCATGTAGCCTGTAACACTTTGTACCTGCTGCCTTTGAGGAATCACAGGTTGAAAAGAGTCTAGCAGGCCTTTTACTTCCCTGTTCCTGCAATGTTTAAATAACGGCAGCAAATCCTACTTACTTATCCTACTTAGCATATCACCAAGTCGGACTATGTTTCAACCATCAATATAGCTAATTTATGCTTCCTTTAAGGATGAAAATTGTTGCAGACATTCCAAGCAACATACAGTAGCTGTCACTGGCCACATACTCTCACGCATCCTTGACACTGGGATTGCCCTTAAACAGTGCATCCACTACGGTGCACTCACACAACCCTGTCCCACATGAAGCTCCACTTCTTCTTCACTGCCATTCATGTGCCATTCAGTTCCCGATTTGTGCCCAACTGTTCTGATGTAGTTGTCAGTCCCTGTGTCCGGGTGAGGTGTCATATTTTATCTTATCTTTAGAGCTTTGAACCAAGCCAGACAATCTTTCCTCAGACGTTCTATTTCCCAAAATATTTTTTTCCTATGTCTTTTGCTGATATTGTTTGAATTGTTGGATGAACAGCTTCACACTGCATCCATTATTTCTGATGGTGCTGCATCTATTGGTCTGTATTAGTAAGCTTTCAGGAAACATGCAGAAATGAAGACGAAATAAACGCAGTACGAGCAGAATGAACGTTTGCAAATTATCAAAAAAGCAAGGCAGCAAATAAAAATTGGGTCAAGTTGAAAAAAAATGTTGTCACCCACCGTGTATACCTTATTTTATATGATGGTTTCTGACTTAATAAATTCAAAAATTAAAGTGTCTATTGGGAATGAGTTAGAAAAATAAGGAGAAAAAGTTGTTATAAATTATTAAAATCTTTACATTGGATTGGCTCATGGCCGTCATGTCATACAGAAATGTGACTGTTACTCCTTGCGAACAGGCATCAGACTACACAGGGCACAAGAGCCTGTCAGGTATCATCACAGGCCAGCAGTGTTACCGTTAAAAGTGTTGTTCCTGTAAGTCAGGCACATCAGTTAGCGCAACACTTAACACTTTGGACTCAGACGTCCTATTGTTCTGACATGTACAGCACCTCAGCCCTTTCACCCTACAGATTCAACCGTCATGTTATTCACATGACACCGCCAGGCTCTGTCACATGCGCTGAGTTCACTTAACCAAAGGTCACGACACGGTTTAAGTTGTCATTGAAAGCAAGCGAGAATCCGTCAAGCAGAATGAGCACAATGGGAGCAGACAGGAAAGGGTCATATGCAGATTTGGAGGCTAAATTTACATCTCTCTCTCTCTCTCTCTCTCTCTCTCTCTCTCTATCTATCTCTCTCTCATGCTGTCTGTGCACATGCATTGGCAAAACCTGAAGGTCTGTTCTCAGGTGTTCAGATGCCTGTACCACTGGTTTAAAATCCAAAGCCCACTTGCACAAGATGGTAGTCTGCATTCTGAAGCAGAGCAGTAGGCTAACTATGGGGTAGCTTCAAAGGTTGCACTGATGATTTAGCCCCAAAATTAGAAGAGTCACTGATATTCAGCTCAACTGCTTTAATCCTATTGTTGTGAGCAGGATTTGAGGTTATTTTGCCACAGTAGTTCTGAGAGATGAGAGAATTAAAAAGAGCGCAGTGAATACTGACTAGATGAGGGAAAAGGGAGATAAAAGCAGAAGAAACAATGGATGTCCAAAAGTGAAAGAGAAAAAGGGAGGAGATATGAAGAGTAGTGAGATTAAAGTATGCCAATATCAGTTTCTGTGTTATTCTCTATGGTAAGAGATTCAAATGCACCAATCAACTTGTATTCTGCATAACTGAAATGTCTAGGTGAAGAAAAGTTGAACAAAAGTGGAACCTCTCAGCATATTGTGATACATTCAGATTATATTTTGACAGATTATGCTGAAAAGTTAAATATGCTTTTATGCTTTTCGGTCAATGTCCAGCAGGCCAGCCCACAATATACAGTATATCAGTGCTTCAATGCAAACCATTAATGTCGGGTTGATGTTAACAATGGGGCAGTTGTAGAAAACAGAGAATCAAGCTGTATTAGATATTTATGTGTCTGCTCAGTCGGTTCAAGCATTCATGAGGAAGCAAAGCTTGATGGGGCTCCTTCTCCATTTTCTTTCCCTCTCATTCACTCAAAACTGTAGTAAAAATCACAAATGCACCAAAGTGTAATAAAGAAAAGCTTCATACTCCTTTTTTTAATGATGCAGTGTCCTAATCCATCAACATCAAGATTAAAATTCACTCACAGCATATTTGCAAGTAGACACAACACTCCCTCTATGGGCTTTTTATATGTGAAGTCCTCTGGTAGAGTATTTAAAATGGATGAGTGCCTGTGATATTTTGTCATACGTAATGTCTCCTAGTACTGGTTCTTTGGAGGATGAATATTCCTGTGTGTGAAAGTGTTCTCCCTCCCTGTGGTTTATTATGGATGAGGGGGCACTGTATGGTTGTCATAACTCTGCTTTATCTACAGCCAGCAGTCAGACAGCCCCACTGAGGGGGAGTTCACAGTTCATAATTGATCATCCTTCCTCTCCACATCTCCTTCGTTCTGCTCAGGATGAGCGGATGAGGATGAGGAGAAATAATAAGGGACACTCATGGCTCCTCTTTCCCTTAAGTTTGGAGGAGAACTCCTCTGCTCGTTTATGAATCTCTTCATCGCCCTTCACTTCCTGTCTTGCCAACATTCCTCATCTCCCCTGTTGCGGTTCTCACTCTTTTTCTCATCATTTCCTCTCTATCCATCTATTTCTGCATTTTCTGTCTGACAAGGGAATGAGCATATAGTAATGAAATGAGATAGATTAGGCTTTTCTGTCATTTTTGGCTCCAAACATATCACTGCGTGATACCCAGTGAAAGCCATGTAACTGGAATTTGGGGGATTTTCACGCTTTGAATATAATTGAAGGATTATGTGGTCTTCCAAGGTTTAAGTGTGATCCATCTGCAAACCTTTGGTCAATGAAACCATATCAAAACCAATTATACAAACTCCAAAAACGTACCACAGCCAATGTCAGCCATTGTCGGTGAAATCATACTGAAGGTGACAGTAATCTTGGTATTGAATCTCAGTTTAATCAAAGCACATTGTTATTTGTAGAGAGGTGTCTGCAGACGGAGAACCAGTTAACAGTTGTGCTCACTATGCACACTTAAAAGTTTCCCAATGACTGCAGACATCCTACACTTGTATTGATGCTGATGGATCTTAAGAGTTTTGTTTAAGGCAAATTTGAGATTCCCATATCCTGCTTTTCCCTCTGTGACCTTGCAGCTCATTAGCTGTCTGTTTCTTAACAGTCATAAGACCAAGGGCGTAACCAGGGGATAGCATGGACCTTCCCTGATATGTACTTGACTGCCTCATGTGCTATTTTTAAATGCTAATCTATGACTGACCACCTTTCCAGCTGGAGACAGGGCTTACGTTCTGATCAACTTGTTGGGCATTTATATGTAGCATATATCTTTGGTCGGTACCTTGTAGAGTTAATTTGGAGAAAACAGTCTTCACTGGGAGAAAACTGCTGCATATTCAAAAAATGATGCAACTTCAGAAAAAGCTGAAAATACATTAACAATGCAGATCCAAAATCGCAAACACAGAAAGCACATATAAAAGACAACGCTGCAAATTGAGACATATCAAGGAAAGTGCCCCAGGCCTATCTGAGGCAGTGAGTGGAACAATTTATGAGCTGTGTTTTTTTTTCCCCTGCTTAACTTCATGTATTCTAGATAAAAAGCTGAATGTATTATTTAGATAAGAAAGTGCTGTAACATAACCACAGGGAGCAAAGTTTGAATTACAGTAGCTGCCGGGCTAATTGAGAGCTCCATAGCTAACGCACACTCTGTGCGCGTTGGCCGATGCTAGACAGTCAACTTATAGTACCGCAAGCTGAACTGTGCAGCTATCTGAGAATTGAATGAATCAATGAATTTGTAAAGTGATATTAAGCTGTGTTTCTGCACTGCAGTCAGGGAGACTTGACCCTCCAGAGATGTCTATTTTTGTGTGGTCTGATAAAAAAATATCCATTGCCTCATCTTCCTCGCTCTCTCCCATCAGTAATAAATGACAAAAAATGGTTCCCCTCAGAACCCCTAAAGGCCTGGAGCACTCCCGTTGTTACATCTGGATTAGAAGTGTTTCTTTTGCATGTTTTTCTAGTTTTGCATCATTAATGTATTTACAGGATGTTAGTTATTAATGCAGTTTTTTTGTCTTTTTGTATCTTTTTTTAAAATTCTCTGTACATTTTCATGGCAGCATTTATTTTGGACTTTTGCATGTCGTTATGATTTAACATAATTTCTGAATTTGCAGCATGTCTCTCCAACTGAAGCTAAAATGGGCCTTTGTAGATCTTTAAGCCTTGGCGGCCATCATAAATGTAACTTATGTATAATACCTGAATGTTGTTGAAGTAAAACTGATAAGTAGAAACAGAAATTGCTAATAAAGTTAAGTCAGATATATGTTTTACCACCCCTGCATAATGAAGATAGTAAGATCGAAATGTGCAGTCAGGGTGTAACTGAACCAAAACAGAAAAAGATCCAGTCCAAAAATATCATAAAACACATAATAAAACACAGATTTGAAGAAGTGACGGTGGAAAGGAAAGCCAGAGAAGTTTGAGAGGCTGTTGATTAAATTTGCCCAAAGTGAATGAGCTTTCCAAGATCTGTTTTGTTTTGTTTTTCCCAACTTTGAACCTTTCTATACAAGCAAAACAGAGGGATTTGGTGTTCTCCTCGCAAAAAAGGGGAGATCAGGGAAAGAAAGGGTCGTGGAATAGATAAAAAACAGCTTTTTTTCACCCTCATCTACAGATTAGGATAGAGACAGGAGGATTTGGTGCCTCTGGGGGAGATGATGATGAGAAAGGGAGGGGATGATGAGAGAAAGGGCGGAGGACAAAGTTAAGGGGGGTCAGGGAAGAAGTGCCAAAAAGAATTGAGGTTGAGGGATATGTTGTTTTTTTAAACTTTTGATTCCTATTTTCGAATAAAACACTGCAGATGAGGATTCAGGGCTCTCAGGCAATTGGGGAAAGGATGGAGAGGTGATGGGTGGAGGCCGATGGAGATGCCTGCAGACCCAAACTTGAAGTTTATGGAGTAAACAACTCATGATTCATTCCAGATACGAGCTGCAGGGCGTTTTGGAAGTTCTTACCCGAAGCCTCTGGTGTCAATGTGTTGATTTTGGTGCATAGAACTGGGGGTCACTAAGCCATCCTCGGGACCGAATGGCTTAAAAAATTCATGTTGTTTGGGGAGGAATGGATTGCCTATAATACTTCTACTTTTGTTCAAATGCTGATTAGGACTTAATGATGGAGCAGGTTGTTGAAAACAAGGCGGATATTCACCAAATGGGTGTTATGATTAATTTTCTCAAGCTATTAATGTGACTTTCAGGAGTAGTTATTTCCTCCTTCTTTTAAAGGCCAAATAAAATGATTTGGATGAGGTTTACATTTCAGATTAAATCAAATACTCAACAGAAAGTTAAGATATGTTAAGAGATGTGAAGTGGCCTGTGGGAAGTTAAGGGAGAACTCAGACATGAAGTGTATATCAAGTGTGCACCCTCACCTCCTCCTTCCTAAGACCCCTGTGTATGTTTGTGTGCTCAACATGAGAGCGTGTTGAATTTAATGTGTTCTTTATGTCAGTATGTGTGTGTTATGTCAGTATACTCTATATACGTGTCACATTAATTTAGCCTCAGGATTTTACAGCACGCAACCCTGAAAGTCACAGTGGGTGAAGTCTGTTAAGTTTGTCTCCAGAGGCATCAAGATGCAAACAGAACGTGACGGAAGATGGACAAAGACCTGTTGTGAAGAAAAATCTCAAAATGATTCCCCCTTTACGGTTTCAGTGTGTCTCTGTGTGTGTGCGCATTGGTGCATCTATATCTGTTTGAGTTTGATCCTTTGAGTGGGGTACTCTGGGTAATTCTTGCCTGACGATGTGTCTTCGCCTGCCCTTGACTACCCGCTGTGAATCTTAATTCTTTTTTGGCTCACAGATCTGCTGTTTAAGCAATTTTCAGCTTTTTCTGTCTGTCCTGTATCTTTTTTTGTTTGGCTTTGTGACTCAGATCCCCTCAGGGTTTTTTATGTAAGCAGCAGTTTAGGATTTCTGCCACGTTTTAGCCCCCAAAAGCCTGCAAATAGCCTCCTTACTTTAACTGGTCTGGAAGTATTACCACAGGGCGGTATTACAAGGTGAAAGCTACTCGATTATTTTGATTCTTCTTGAAGCTTTATAAACCCATTTATAAGTGTTTATATTTTTAATGATGTATTTCAATGGTTGATCCATAATATAAGTTCACTAACTATTTTCAGAAATGTTATTGGATTTGAAAACTGAAGAGTGTGGAAGCTTTGAAACTGCATCAAATCAGTTTGAGAAGCTGATGCACAATGGTGCATCTAGAGCAAGGCCATATATCAGCCCAATTAAAATAGATGAGTACAGCTATACCAATGAGGCCTATATATTCATCTAATTACTATTGATCACATCCCATGAGGATTCATAGGTCTTAATGAACGTTAATTAAATTCAGATGCAAATAGCCATCAAGGCGGTGGTACCTGTGATATTATCCTTCACCGATGTGAAGACAGTGTGTGTGATGGCTTGTTTATCAATGTGTATTATCAGGCAGGGCTCCATCCATCCTGTCAAGCCAGCTGCCATGTTCAATTTAAGAGGAATCAAAAGGCTTTTGCGTGATAGGAAGGCTTCAGAACAGTTTGCACAAATATTCTTGGCTTTAAAAAACACTCAGATACACAAACACAGACAATCACTGCACAAGTATACAAAGAAAGCAAAGGCTGCCTCGGTTGGTGGCAGTGTTACCTCCACCAGGGACGATAAACGTCAGCTCTCATCTTGTCTCAGCGTGACCCCCCTGCACTTGCTGAGGATGGATGGAGATCCATGGATGGAGAGAGGCAGAGAGACTGTGTCCTAGGGCTAAAATTAGCAATGATTCCTCCCCAAGGTTTTGCAAGGACATGCAGAGAACGTGCAAACACACATGTATGAATACAACAAGCACAAACACACACTCAGACACACAAATACATGCTTTTACTCTCCTCTTCCTGCTTCCCTCTGCTGACATGTACCTTTCATTCCTAATAAGTATTTTCACAGATGATGCAGACAATCATTTTGACTTGCACAGTGTGGTGAAAGTAGAGCATATAAAACAAGGTCAAAGCCTTTTAAAAAATGTCTTTTGAATAAAAAATTTGAAGTGTAATGGTCTGCAGGAGCCCCAACCACATTTTTATTGTGGTTACTGTTCTATGTATTTTTCTTGTCAGGAATGTTCACTGTATGTCTTCTGCAACAATAAATTACATTATGGAGTTGTTGATATTGATTTTTTCTTCTCACTCTCTTACTCAACCCCCTCATCACATCCCCATCACCACCATCCTTCTCCTCTCCACCCTCTTTTCCCTCTTCCCAGGAGATCTCTGACTACGACTTGCAGGAGTTAGTCATGAAATCAATCGGTCGGCTGACATTGGTGCGGCAGACGTTCCCCATGCCCCAGAACTCGACCCAGCGCTGCGTCAAACACAACCACAGGATCAACACGTCCCTCTGTGACCCTAAAAACCCCAGGGCTCAGCAGCTAGAGGTGAGGAAAGCACGTTATCATGTTTGAAATGAGATCTAACAACCAAAAGTTTATGGTTTGTCAGCTTTTAGCCACAAACAATTTCTATGGGTGTATTTGGAGTCTAGTACAATACAGAAGAGTCAGTAAACATTGTAATGAGAAGTGGGCTTTGGAATAAATCTAGTTGAAGAAAGCTGAGGGTCCTATAGCTAGTTGCTGAGTTCTTCCAAATGTCTGCTTGATGTTTCAGGAAAAAACAACAAACTTTGCCTTCTGCTCTCTTCAGATCCATGTTACATTTAGTTTGTCTTATGTCTCTTTGCAGATGACTCACTTGAAAATATGTGCATTTTTTTTACTATTCTAGTGTCAACAAGCAAATTCAGTTTAGATGTTCTATAGCAAATGTTTGTCACTTCAGCATCCTTACAGTGAGCTAGAAAGCCGCTCACTTGTTGCCAAAATATCAATATCAACAGAGCTAGCCAAAAAAACACTGACAGTGGGGAGAACCTTCAAGCCTTTGGTGTTTTATCAGCTTGAAGTGGGATGAACTGGAGTGATGAGTCACCAAAGAACGAGACTTTATGTCCAGCCATTTATTTGACGTGAAGAAGAGAGGGATATCCAGGAGGTACTGTGTACAGTGAGGGCCACCGGCTTCACTAGGCAACTTTAAACCCTACAAAAGGCAGCACTGTGATTAGTACAACTATGAGTACTTAAAGTAAAAGAGCTTGGTTTTTGGTAAATCACCTTCCGAAACATCACAAGCCCATCACAATGGAGGGGAAAATGTCCAAGCTGTATTTCTTCTTAACATAAATTTTTTATGACAGATTGTCAGTCATTTTTCAGGCTCATTTCAATGCAAAGACGATTCTGTATTTTTTATGACCCAGTGTCAAGAGACGTAGTAAGACTATCGCACACACAGTGGTGGTAAAGTAGAGTCCTTAAAACGTCATGCAGTCAGTTAAGATGTGTGTGGTATTATCGTATCGTGCTGTACATGCACACATCCTCTGGTATACTCTCAGATGGTCTTCTTCTAGCAGTGCCCTCTGGGGGCTTTTGAATTTTTCAAAATGTTTCAAAACTCAAAAGAGCCTAACATCAGTAATGTATTTAAAAGCTGCTCTGGTGCTCCATTTCTGTCTTTTAAATCTCCTCCTGGTGTTTTAGTTTGACATTTCAACTCATCTCCCAATTTGAAAGCTTCCCATTGCACAAAGCTGGTGAAGTTGAAGCTGTCACAGCTTGTGCCTGTGAGGTTTTTCACCTGCAACATTAATCATTTGGGGGAAAGTTTGCTCCCGTCTGTATGAGTGTTTATCTTCCATGACATCCTAGATTGAAAAAAAAAAAGTATGGTCATTGAAAACACTGGGACAGTTTATATCCCCCGCCTCCACATTTTTCTGGACTTATTTTTATATTTCTATGTTTGTATTTCTTATTTATTTATTTATTTATTTACTTACATGTCCCCTTGGGTGGCAATATGTATGCAATTATTAAACCTATCTGTGTGTATGTGACTCATCAAGCTGCCATCAAATAGAGCGGAGAGAAGGGAACACATTCTTATTTATGTGTCAAGACAAAAATATGAAATTGACTTAATGTGCTGTTGATTTATGTTGGATGCATACGCCCCTGGGGGAGCACATTTGATGAAAGTTGGAAGTACATTGAAAGGCAGAGACGTGCTCTTAATGTTTATGTGGGTCTCTGCCTTTTAAGTCCTGAGACAGTTCTGCTCCAGGCTTACACCCACTGTAATCTGCGAATGGACATTAAAGTGTTTATTAGTTTTTAATGGAATTAAATCAAATAATGAAATGAAAAAGAAATCTAAATACAAATGGTTTTTTTAATCAAAACGTTGATTGATGCACAAAGGTTCGAGCCTCGATATACAGTACTCAAAGTACAGCTATTTAATGCATCAACATTGTTAACTCCTGAAGCCCTGAGGCATTCAGTAATGTAAATAATGCTCTACTCGTGTGTTATAATATGAATCGAGTGCTCCTCAAGTGTAAAAAGCTATTATCAAGACTCAAGCCCTCCAACGTATTCATTATTTGTCAGGTCAAGCCCAGACGTAAGTGTTTACTGTACTGTAGAATGATGAGGGGTGTGCATGTGCTACTGTATGATTGTATGTGTGGGGCCTATTCAGTGAAGGACAGAGTGTTTTTGTGTATCAGGCAAAGAGAGGCCAAATTAAAACGAGTTGTACACATATTAAAGCTGGGGTTGGTAATCAGATTTAGATACACTTTTTGTTATACTGGTTAAAATGATCTTTATGTCCTGATGGCAATCAATACATAATGTGTTCTTAAAAAAGAGAGAAGAAAATCTGCTATCTACAGCCGCAGTAAACCTGGGAAAACACCAACCAATCGTCCTTTTTTGGGTCCCAAAATTTTAAACCAATCAAATCTCGTCCTGCCGTTCTGCCCGCCTCCTGCGCGTACATTTCCCAGGCGTGTACTCCTTGTCCCCGTCCCCTGCCTCTGCTTCCCCTGACTCTATTTACTGTCCCTCTCGCTCAACCTCGGGCCTGTCCCCTCTGACCGGATGAGGTGCTTTGCTCAGGACTGTAGTCAGGATCAGAGTCTAAAAAGCTCTCACCACGGGGGCTCTGACAAGCAGAAGAATGAATGACATTTAGTAAGTCCTACAGAAAATGTAGATGTATTGTAGCGCCCGTCCGGACACTGTAGGGATGATGAGCCGATTCGTGAACACGTTGAGTTTTACTAACCGGTCACTGTCGGCTCCGAGGGATGAGGGGAGGGGTTAGACGGAGTCCTGAGGACATGCTACATTCAAATTAATGCTAGTTTTCAGAGACTACCAACCCCTGCTTTAATGTTGACATCCTGTGTGTGTATGTGCGTGCATGGGATTGTGAGTGGGTGATTTAAGAGGGAGAGAGGTATGAGAGAGAGTGAGGAAGCAGATCTGCTCAGCGGTCAGAGAGTGGCCCAGAAGCCCAATTTCACACTGCACTGAAGCATATCAACTCAGGCTGACCACGCAAGCACACACACACACACACACACACACACACACACACACACACACACACACTGACTGACACACACTTATAATGTCCGCTTGGAGTGCAGAGCCCACTGATCATTGAAGCTCCCCGTAGAGCGCTAGATTTTCACTTTAATTTTTGTGAGAACAGGCAGTAGGCAGAGACAGTAAGACAGAATGATGGACAGACACAGACAGCAGTGAGAGTGTGGGTACTTGCAGTGTCAAGTTAGAGAAAAGTTAGTTTTAACATTAACTTGACACTGATTTTCTTATATTTAGTCTATTTGTGTGACAGGTAGCAAATTAAGCTCATTATTATAACACATTCATTTATTTCCTTCTATACATAATTTTTTTTCCTGTGTGGGGGAAATTATATTTAAAAAAAAGTTTATCTGCAGAACAACACTTTAGCTTGAAATGTCAAGCTGTGTGTCATGTCATATTACGTGATGCGGATGGATTCAGTATTTTTCACATTGAAGTCAACATGAATACATGTCAGATTAGTTTATCTCTGCTATACACTGTAATGCAGTGATAAGAGGTGCTTTATAAATAAATACATCATGCCATTCAGCACTATGATGGCAGCATCTAGTCTTCTTGACTTGAGTGACTTTACCTGACATTTAACCATTTTGAGTGTTAAAGAAATCTTTAGTTTTGATCTCTGAATTATTTTGATACTTGAACGTTGTCATGAAATCACGTTTTTTAAACTGAGTAAAAAAAAAAGTTGAAGTTTATTTCTGTGGACAAACTGCAGAATTAACTTTATTAGTGACTGGCTTGTCAGTAGAAATGTCAGGATTTTTGTTTATGATTTACTGTTGTGGACAATCTCTTGATTGTTCTCTCATAAGCATTAAGGCAAGAGGCTGGATGAATCACAGAAGGATCAATCACAGACTGAATAAACCCTCCTGCTTATCTTTCTCACCTCCCACTTTCTTTTTTTGTTGTGCCAAGGACCTGTCAATACATTTTAATTAATGCCATCCTTAAAGCATTTACCTCTGTCTGAGTGTGTTTCTTTGAGTGGGAGTGCAAAAATGTTAAAAAGGAGCCATGATTGAGGTGAAAGAAGAAGATAGAGAAGGAAAGGAGTCGCACTGAAACTCAAAGCTCGATGTTTTTTCCTTCGTATTTGATCAAAGCGCTGATGGATATAAATGCTACTGAAGTATTTAGCTTTGATAACATTTCAGCTTGAAAGGGTTTGGCCTATTTCTCTCACTTATTAACAAAATCTGCATGTCTGTATTTGGTCCATCTTTCAAAAACCAGACTCCCAAACTAGAGCAACCAAGACTTTGATCACTTGAAATTCATAAGAGTGTCAGTTTCTTGTTACAGCTTGATCCGCAAGCAGCATTATGCAAAAGTAAACTATCCTCATATATTCTGTAACTTGTTCATTCTCCCTCTTTCTGTATGCCTTACTAACTTTTCTGCAATTTTCCCCCCACATAGATCACCAACCGCTACATCTATGATAGTGTGTTGCTGCTGGCCAACACTTTCCACAGAAAGTTGGAGGACAGGAAGTGGCACAGCATGGCCAGTCTCAGCTGCATCAGGAAGAACTCCAAGCCATGGCAGGGAGGCAAGAGCATGCTGGATACTGTCAAAAAGGTATGAAAATACAAAATGAAACACTGTCCTCAACTCCCAAGGAGAGGTTTTCAGCACATATACAGACATGCACACTCACATATACACACGTATGCAGGCACTCAGGAAGGCCAGTGCTATATGCATCTGAATTAAAGAACATCAGCCAAAGAAAAGCTCACTTTAATAAAGACACATGACCCTCTATGATGCAAATGATTTATTCTAAATGTACTTAGAGATATTCAACTCAGTAACTCATGCTACCATAACACTGTACTATCCTGAAAAGGTATAGGCCTATATTTTTATGTATAATACATAATCCTCCACCTTATTTATTTATGGATTAATTTGTACAGGTAATACAAATGATATAATAATTTAATAACAATGTTCATAATCAAAGGTTTTAAAGGTCAAGGTGTAAGGGAAATTATTTAATAAGCAGGTGGTTATGTAAATTAGAATCCGCTCATGGTGAGCAGGACCCACGTGAATACTTACAAACTTTACTACCAGGGCATTTCTGAACCATCTTGAACCTACCATTGTATACAGATAAGACAAGAAGTCAATAAGTGACTTAAACAAACAGTAAAAGTACTGTTACAATCAGAAAAACCAACAGTTCTCCCAATTCCCAAATTTACTTGTAATGTTGCTGTTCTGAGACCCAAAGTCACCTATTTCAAATCTGACTTTGAGTTGTCCATGTGTTTAATCAGCCTTCCGCGGCGCCCTGCTGCTGTGTGATAACTGTAGTTGTGTTTGTGCCAACTTGAAAACAGCTCATAAATACTTCATGTTTCAAATAGCAGAAACATAGTGTTAAAAATACTCTCATTATAGTACCTGCCAAAAAATGAAGCCCTTACCTAAAACAAAAAAAAAAACATATTTTTGTTACTGTAGTTAAAAAAAAAAGAAACATGCCCGTTCTCTAACCTAACTAAATCACACAGGCACAAATTCAGATGTGTTCCTCTTTTTAGATGAGTCTCCTGTGTATCTCTTAGCAAGAGGAAAACACGTTTCTCACACTTTTCATTTAGGGAACATGTATTTGCATTTCAAGACATTCTGCTCGTTACAAGAACATTTGGAGACCAGGCGCCATTGTTTCTTAGCTGAGACACTGTAATTGAAACAGCAAGATGCAGTCTCTGCTAAATTCATTTATACAATGCCATCACTTGCTAGAACTAAAATCCCCTCTAGGGATGAGGAGTGACATAGAGGAGGCTTTAAATAAGTCTACTATTGTTCTTATTACATGAAAATCCAATTTTTCTTCATTACTTCCACTGAAAGTTTACAAGTTTCTGTGCTTAGAAGACTTCATGAACTAAGTGCTTATGAATTCAAAGGATTGAAAACCTTTCAAAAACATGCATCAATCAGCAAGTTTGCTCAGCTCCTGAATAGTTGACTTTTGGGAGATAGAGGATTTCATCCTGCAGCTGTGATTTTTATGAATCTCTGTATTTCACCTTGAGTTTTTTAGGTTGGCGTCTGGCAACACTTTCATCACTGTTAAATCCAATTGGATCAATGCCCTCTGTTTTGATATCAATAAAAAAGTACTCCAGGGAAGGCAGTTTGACTGAATGATGAAGCCAAGTGAAATGCTAATTTAGGATTAGTGTCAGACAATAATAAATGCAGCGCAATGGCTTTTATATCTATCTCTGAATTTCACCTTGAGATGAGGCTGGGCTTTGGCAACACTTTCATCAGCCAGCTCCGGCTGTTAGAGCAGCCCTGATGGCTGTCTCAACAGAGCTGTGTTAAAGAGCTCTGAGCAGTAATAGAGTTCAGTTCAGCAGCCTGGCATCAGTTCCATTTTACACTGTATCAGCAGTGTGTTAGACACTGTGCATAGCTGTGTGTTTAATCAGCGTTTTTGTATGTGGGGCCATTATGGTAATGATAAATACTCATTTGCAGCTGTTGACAAGAAGCTCTATTGATGTTGACATTTGGTGTTCAGTGACAAACTCAGAACAGAGAATGAAATGTAGAAAGTAAAACTGCTGTTACATCAGTCCCAAAAGTCTAAGTGTTTGTTGTTTATCAGCTGTTTTGGTATGGGCTGCAAAGCTGTCATTGGCTGCTGTAAATCCTCCTTTGGGTCTTGGTAGTTCAACTGGATAGGTTTAGGTTTCATTTAATGCTATATTGATTACTTTTTAAAGCACAGTAAGTCCTTCGATGCAGCCTGAGATTTTTTGCCAGGACCAGAGACTTTATCAAAGTCTGAGCTTAAATCTTCCAGATTAATTATCGCTCTTATTATAAACCACAGAGTTGTTTACTTTCATCTTAATATTAAAGCTTTCATTAATATAAAACTAATTTCATGTCCTCTTTCTTATTTATTTCTCATTTTTCCAGCCTGTCTCTCTGGCCCAGTGGCATGTTCTTTGTATCAGGTGCAATTAAAGGGGAGATAATTGTTAGAATGTATTGTGCCAATACTGAGCTGCCAACATTAATTAACTGAATAATTATGAAAGGCAATGAACAGGATCGTGCTGCTGCCCAGCTTCCAAGAAAGCAAATAAACATGCAGTCTATTAAGTCTGACGGTTTGTGTGTGTGTCTGTGTGTGTGTGTGTGTGTGTGTGCGCGTGTGTGTGTGTGTGTGTGTGTGCGTGTGCGTGCGTGTCGTTGACCCTTGGGAATAAAATAATCAAATGTAGTAACGATACATGTCAAATAGCACTTCATATATGAACAATATCATACAGACTATTCAGTCATGTAATAATAAATAACTACTCAAAAGTGATGATCCAACTCAGTTAAAATACTGTAGACACATAAGTTCTTTGATGTTGATTTATGACTGATTTATCATCAGCAAAGAAACATAAAAACAAACAAAAAATCAAAGTAGACAACATCTTCTTGTTAACTTTGACGTTTGGCATCATTATGCTGAGATAGTTGTGGGCTACTGTATAATATGGTCACTCAACTTCATGCCTGACTATATGACAAAGGGTTTTTGTTTCTTCGAGATACAGCACATCTGTATATGATTTAGGCCCGCTGTCATTCACGACTGTTGCAGGGGAATGGAAAATGAAGAAAGACAGTGATCACTGGGAGTGAGAATGGCACAAAAGTAGGCCAAGTAATTCAACAACTGAGGCGAAATGATTGCAGCAGAGACTTTAAACAATTGTCAAGCAGTCAAAATATATGGTGACGCAGAGTGTCATGTCTGAAGATGGCGAGCCCAAAAGGACCGTCTTGAAAATGTTCACCATCAAAGAGACTCATACCATAGTCCTCAAAGCGGCTGCTTATAATAGACTGACCAGAGAGCAAGAGTATGTTACAGAGAAACACATAAGGGTATGCCCATTAACAGAGCCATCATCCAACTGAAAGCCTTGTAGATCACCATTGAGGCTACAGGTTGTTTTAACTTTGATGGTATTAATGGTAAACACCAGTAGTGCAAGTGCCTTACTTACACATTAAATTATGATTTGATTGAATGCAAAACTTTATTAGATTATAAATTGAAAATATTGTATTATCCAAAATATATTAAAACAACAAACGTTTTATTGGATGTGTTTCTATTATCATTATTCTCAAATGGCAATTGCTTCGATAAATGGTATAAAAAATTGTTTCCAAAAATGCTCTTCAAAAGGGGGTTGTCTTATATCAGGGTCATTGTACCAGTAAGGTAATTCTGAAAATGTTTACTATTTCAGTGAACAGATCAGTCAAAGTTTCTTTAAACATTACCTTCACACCAAGCATTCACAGGGTGTGTTGTCTGAGTTTTACTGATGAATACCAAAAAGAATACAGTGAACTGAAAATGTGTACATGCTATGCACATCTATATGTAAATGCATAACCCATTTCACCCTATATGGATGACACAAATTTAATTTCACACACACAGGTGTAAGTACACACATGATTCACAAAGAGGAAATATAACACCTCTCCCTCCCCAAAGCAGGAACAGTGTCAACTTCACTGACAGGTCACACTACTGGAAGGCAGGGCAAAAGGGATGTGACTGGCACCGTTTGTAAATCCACCTCCACTTATTCTGCCCCAGGTGCAAGAAGTGTCAAATGACACAAAGTAGACTTTTCTTTCATCACCCTGGTTCTTCAATAATGTAGCAACAACAAATCTAAAGAGGGGTTTTCTACCAAGGGGCACAACAAAATTCCCAAACACCTCCTGTCTTGGATGCAGACATAGTATCTTCACATGTTTACACATATTTGAGTGTCTTATTTTTTCCATTTAGGAGTTTTACTCACTTTTCAAATAAATAGTACTGACAGATGATTAACATCTCAGTTTCACTGAAAGCAGTCATCTGAAATTCAGCAAGGATGAAAAATAACTGAATGTGAGATTTTACAGGAACAATTATTGACAAGGACTGTTAAGGAGTGATATGATTAGGACTGATTAGGATAATGAAGGCAATCATGACTATGATGACCACAATCAAGCCAGTACTACTTCAGCTTGAAGTAATTATACTTTTTGTGAACCTTGACAAATGTTTTATTTCATTGTTTGTTATACTCTTATATGACTAAAAACAAAACCCCCAAACCAATTTCCCTTCTCAGTATAAATAGAGTTGTGCTGGACTTGACTTTGTTTGATTAAAGAGAATGTGCTTTGAGTGGACGTATAATCAATGTTGATGCTACATAAAGTCAACTGCATTCCCAGTGCTATCCATATTGACAAGAAAATCCAAGTTCTGCTGCACACAGAGATGTGCATGCAAGTAGTACCTGGATTAACCAGGATGCATGGCAAGAGAGGAGCGTCAGCCCCAGTCCTCTGCATTCTGTCTGCCATTAATAGAAACTCAAATAAATGCAGCTAAACGAAGTAATACTCAGCAAATAAATTCAGATAAAAACCTTTGAAATTGCTCAAACCATGGTCTGCACTACCAAGATGCTGATTATCTTGTTTGTGGCCTGGTTAACAGTTTGTTACACAAGCAAAGATAAAACAGTTTGTAGTTCTTCAGGGCCACCAACTATATCCAATGACAATGCTGTGCTGGTAAATAAAATATTTTTCTGATGTGGCAAACTGAGACAAAATGAACATAAGCAATAGCCGCAGTCATTTTTAATCAATATACCAAGCTCAGATAGACAGAGGTAAAGTTAAAAATTGGCAAACTTTCCCTTTAATTTAAAAATGTTACCAAACAGGAAAACAAATCCTCCGTCAAGTTAAATATTTTTCTTCTTTGTGTTGCAGTTCGGAGTAAGTGGCCTCACCAGTTTCCTGGAATTCACCGACAATGGCACCAACCCTAACATCTTCTTTGAAATCCTGGGAACGAATTATGGAGAGGACAGGGGACGTGGAGTCAGTAGGGTAAGTAGTTAAAACAGGACCCCTGTGCGATGTGTTTTACCTTGGGTGAAGGGAAGAATCATTTCAGCAGCTCCAGTGGATTTACATAATTCCAGGATTTATCGGGGAATTTCTCTGCACCTGCTGTCTACATTATTTTCATCTCATATTTATTCAGGTATTTCTTTCCTCGGGACTGTCACCTCTGTGTGGCGGAGAGCAGCCCTGTTTCCTGTCTGTGTTTACTTTGAGATTTTAAGATGTATTTTTATATCATTGTGGCAGACCAAATACAAAGAAGAAGTTAAAGAGGCTTTTAAATTGAATTTTTTTTTAATTCAAACTCCTCTTCTGTTTTTTGCTATGTTAACATATTTGGATTATTTTCTGCTTACTAATAATGTGCAGAAATACCCAACAGCTCACCACTCTCAGTGGTGTTATTTGGCTGTATAAGCATTTTCGAGGGGCTTCTGCCAATGAAGCAAACATAAAATAATAAAATAAAGATACTGATATATATCTTAAGTTCCAAATCCATGTGAGGGTGGATAACTTCCGTCAAATATATCAGTATATTTAGATGAAGAACAATATCTCTTTTCTCCCTCAGTTTAAGATCTTGTACATTCCTAATCCCTATAGACAAAGATGCATCCTATAATAATAATTCATACTCACAGTTTCTGTTCTCTTTACAACAGTGGAGGTATGGAGCTGTGATTATGGAAATGTGATGAGACACCAACACAACACAGCATTCCACCACAACCACAGACTAAAGTAATCTTTAAAGTGCAGCATGTTTCCATTTAGTCATGATTGTGAAATCAGAGGACATAATTAATGCACTTTTGTTGGACATTTGTTGGTCTGTTTTTTAAAATTCAGCTGTAAATTCAAACATAGAATCAAATTACTAAAGACAGACTGATGTTCCTCTCTGAGTGGCTGCATATTACCTTCATCTTGTGGCTGAATCATGCCTTTTACAAATGATGTGGAGCAGCTGTTAAATTGTGCTCATACTGGTGTTTGACCTGCAATAAAAGCATGGATGATATGGGTCAGAATAGAAAAGAGGTTAGTGAAAATAATCTGTCTCTGACCTCTTCATCATCAAGAAGAAAAGCCAGAGAGAAAACCTCCCTGATGCAATTTGTGTGTAAATGTGTGCAGGAACGAAGATAGAAGCAAATTAAAGGCCTGAAAAAAGTGGAAAAAGGGTAACCATTTTCTGCCTGCAAGCATTCAGTGGACAGTGCCCCCTTGTTCATGGGATCTCAGACAAGCTTTGGACTCATATATCTCTGGCATAGCCACTTCTTTTTTTGTGGCAGTGGACATAGACTCAGCCTCCATGTGTATAAAAATAATTTATAATCTTCTTCTTGAGCATAAAAAGACAGGTGAAAGAGGAAGATAGAGCTCAAAATAAATTGATGATTATGAAAAATAACCCTGTCCCATCGACCCCAAGTTAACGTCTTCCCTCATGATATGATGGCCTGAGTGACAAAACTTAATTTTCAGGTTAATTACACTGTAAGAACCCCTGGCAGTTAAGACAGCTTTATGATAAAATGTTTTAACCCACCCTGAAGGCTTCCCAGTCATTCTGCAGAATGAGATAAGACTACTTGAGTCATAGTCGCAAAGACAGTAAAAATCTCTAAGTTAATAATATTAGTAATATTAATGCATTATATTGTAAAATAGTGTAGCCTAGGTGCAGCTTCTCTGTAAAAGACAGCTTTTTTGTTTTATAAGAAAAAACTAAAATAAAAATCCCAGCAGGATCAGAGTGAAGTCATCCAACAAATAACTCTAATGCAGTGTAACCTGTACGCATTTGGCAATACTCTAACAAGATTTAAATTATGTGATTATGATTATAATCTATAAGCAGTAATGAAATCAAATAATACCTCATGAATGAGCTGCAGGGGCAATTAGCAGCAATTAGCAATTAGCTGCAGCAATAACTTTAATTTAATAACGTGGTTAAAAGCTGCTGAAGCAGTGGTGCAGGCTGATTTCCTTTAGCAGTGGAGTGGATAGTTTTAAATAGCTGGCCGTGGAAGCTGTAAGAAAGAGTGCAGCAAATTTCTAAATTTAGTTTAGATAATTAAAACAGAATGCATAGTATTGACAACTGAATTAATTCACTTTGAGATGCCTTTTTTTAATCAATAAGCTACTATAAATATACTCTTATTGCAATATGTTGCTGGTATTAAAGCAAGAAAGCTATTTAACAGTGGTCGATCCAATAATATATGTATGTATGTATTAAAGATGGACGATATTATCAGCACAATATTGGTTTGGGGAGATAACTGCTTAAAAAGTTTCTGTCTATGTACGGCCGATAAGGTAATTCATAAATTATGCACACGCCATGTCAGCTTACGCGTTTCAACAGTAAGCTTCAACATGTTGGCTGTATGAAAGCATTTTGAAGTTTTGGAAACAGCAGACACATTACTGGATGTCTTTGTATGAAAAAGAACAGGTGTCATCTGTGGCAAACTTAAATTTTGATTATCTTGTTTCATGTAGTTTCTTAAACATATAGACTGTGACATGGATAACAGGTAAATTCTAGCGCAGGGGAGACTTTATGTTCTTTGCAATAAAAAAAGAGTATCAGTATTGGCTAAAATGAGTTTGAAATTTTTAGCATATTAGACATTGGCGAAAATCCAATAATGTGCATCCCTACTATCAGAATCAGAATCAAAAATACTTTATGTATCCTGGGGGGAATTCAGGTTTTACAGAATGCTCTTATGCACAGTATGAAAAAACTCAAATTATGAATAGAAAGAAGGAATAAAATAAGATGTATGTATGTATGTATGTATGTATGTATGTATGTATGTATGTATGTATGTATGTATGTATGTATGTATGTATGTATGTATGTATGTATGTATGTATGTATGTATGTACGTAAGTACGTATGTACGTATGTATTTACATATGTATGTATTTTAGCATGTTATTTATTTGGGCATTTGCCCTTTAATGATAAGACAGCCGAAAAGAGATGAGAATCATGAGAAATGTGGGGAGTTCAGAGTGCGGAATGACACCCAGCAAAGTTCCGAGGCGGAAAGGAAAACTGTCTACTGCTATGAGGACTATTGCCCTTGTACATGTTGTGCGCCCTTAGTGCTAGGCTTTACAGGAGCCCCGTGGTGTAATTGTTTTTACATTTATAATAATAATGCTACCCATGTAAATCAACAACAACATCAAATAGCAACAACAGAAATCAATTCAACAAATGTAAACAGACAGGCCACAGTTTTAAAACCAAAATGCTTAATCATACTGCTAGCAACTAGCTAACAGCTCTGCTAGCTAACAGCTCACAAACTTGTGTTTTTTTAAAAAAAAGTAAACTTTGATCATTTTGTTCCTCCTTTACTCACACTAGCTTCTAAAAAGTCAAACAAAAATGCTTAAGTATAATAGTACATACTTATAAGTATAATATACCAAGCAACAATGGTTAGGGTAATTTTGCTGCAGGAGAAGCAGGAGCAGTGTTTACTTCACCACACTTGATTGGCTTAGAGAGAAATTAATCCCTAGATGGTAAAGTTGTTTTGATAACCAGGTGGGGGCAGTAAAGGCAATAAAACATTACTTAAAATTTCAAAAGAACGTAACAGTGTTAGCTTTTTTTGCACATTTACCTGTACAAATCTGTAGGACATGTCCTGGAGTGACATAGTAACACTTTGGGTTACTATGTCATAAAGTTAGCATGTACCTAACATTTCCAGTCACATGTTAAAAGCTTTATCTACTAAATATTTGATCCCTACCATATGTGAGCCTTTTTGTAGAATCTGTCGTTCTATTATTTAGCTTTCACTGTCGGGAAGTTTATGCTTTAACGGTTGTAAGGATTGAGGTTTCACCAAACTGTGACCTTCCCTTGAAAAAACAAGTCTAACCATCGAACTAGATTAAATAAAAATTAGTCATTTTACTAGTTAAATTATACATCTCTCTCTCTCTCTCTCTCTCTCTCTCTCTCTCTCTCTCTCTCTCTCTCTCTCTCTCTCTCACTCTCTCTCTCACTCTCTCTCTCTATCTCTCTCCTGTGCAAACCATTTTCCTTTACTTTCACTCTGTATCAATCATAATGTGTTTCTCTTGTACCCTACTGCTTTCAGGACATTAATGTATAGCTGTATGTTTTTTTATAGAAGAGTCGTTCAGTGTCTGCATTAAGGACTTATAAATAATAGACAACAGGCTCCAGCTACTGTACACCCACTGGTTTATTAAGATGTAAAGGGAGCATGTCTGCCTGATTATTAACAGTATATGCACACACTTTTAATAATGGTATTTAATCTACATTCTGTTGAGAATATCACTTAACCTGAGCTTTCTTTACCAACCCCCCTCACAGTTCTGCATGTTTCTTATCCCCGTTGAGGGTCTCACTAATGACTGACAAAGACTCCAGCCTTTTTTTTCTTTTTCTATCTTACCTTAATTTAATTATTTTTTTCAAGGACCACCCCTCCCCCACACTCAATTCTCTTTTCTTTTCTATCTTACTTTCCTTCCGTCTCCATAATCTGCTTTCTTCTTCTTCAATCCTCAGTCCCTCATCATGAAATTTACCCCATCATACTTCACACATATGCACACAGCTGTCTAGTGATAATGATTATAGCAGACACCTGATATTGTCGTAATTATTATGGCTGCCCTGCGGTAGAATTGGCTTTCTGCTCCATTACCTTCAGCAGCTATACATGGGAAGGTATATCTCTCTCTTTCTCTCACTTTACATCTACAGGCATACAAGGCACCACTGCTCTCTTATAGAGAGGCGACAAGTCTGCCATGTGTAATTGCTTCGTTAGCTATCTGCGACATCTTAAACGACTTCAGAGAGGAAAAATGGCACCAGATTTATACTGAAGAAGCAGCACAATAAAAAAAGGGTTGTGGTTAAGCGGGGCGAAAAAGGGGGATATAACGAAGGAGGGGAAATAGAAAAAGACTGATGTGTTGCTCGATTATGGGAAGGCAACCACGTGAAAGAGTGAAAGGTATAGAATGTGATAGGCAGAGAGACGGCTAGAAAGGAGATAGATGACCTTATCATTATAGATTCTGTACAAGAGATAGAGACGGCTATACAGGTCATGATAGAGTCACAATCCTTACCCTCTCACTCTCCCTCACATGCTCATGCTCTCTTTTTCGCTCTCACATCAGCACATTCTCCATCTTTTGGAGGAGAGACAGAAATATTGTCCCTCTTTGTAAGAATCAATGGCCTTGCAAACTGCTGGACTCTTAAATTGAGGTCACCTTCAACTATCATGGCCAGCCTGCTCCGACATATGTAGTAAATTACGCTAAGTGACTTCACAGAGTCATGGGACCTTGGAAGCCTCACAGTCCTGTCACCGTCACATGTTTTGAACGATTGAAAGACGTTTTTTTTCTAATGTGATGGCTTTAAGTGCCGACCAACTTAAACACACTCACACTCACACATACATTCACAGTTCCCTCGGGAATGCATGCGAGCGGATGCATACACACACACATTTGCATAAATCTTCTGGCGTCTTCAGAACTGCTAAGCTAACCCTTTTGGCTTTGCATGGCAATTAATGTCAGTCTTTATGACCATCAGTACATAACACAGAGGAACAGTGGCTTTCCTTCACTTGCACGTAAACATGCATGCAGGGAGAGTTTGCTATCAGACATTACTTGTTTCAACTGAGCTCCTAATAGAGCTCAGCATTTCTTTCATAAAGCTAAAAAAACATTGGCAGACATGGCTGTTATATTCTTTTATACATATAACAGAGAGTATTTATACTCTGCAGACGCATAAATCACTATGTAAAATCTGAATCAACTGTAAACAGGAGTATTAGTACATTTTAGTGTGCACCTGTCCCAAACACAGAGAAAAAACACAATTTTACCTTTTTTTAGTTGGACTGAATTCACGGTTACCAGCTGCGTTTTAACATCTCGCCATTTTTCATGGTTAGTGTCACAGAAGGATATTACTTTTATTACCAAATATCTTTTCTTTGACATTGTAGTCTGTGGGGATAATTTACACGTCTAAAAGAATTATGGCTGAACATAAAGACTGGAATAAACTAAATGAGTGATCTTGCATATTTGTTTCCTTGTTGTTTTTTGCTATCTGGAGAGAACATCAGGTCATAACCTGGCAACAAAACGGTTCCTGAAGACATGTGGAGAACAACTTCCTGCTGTTTTTTGGTTTAACGCCCACCTGTTCTTGGCTGGCATACTATCATTATGTTGTTGCTCTCTGTTTCAGTGATTTTCCTCTGCTCACAGTGCATCACACCAGGAATCAAAATGATATCAGCCATTAAAATTGAACGTATCTAAAACATGTGCATTGGCTTCACAAGGACTGTACGTACAAACAAGAGTTGAATTTGTCATACTTTAAGATGAGACAGGTCTGCAGTCATGTTGTAAATCTCTAGACACACCACATAAGGCTTTGGATTTAATGGTGAAATCAGGATGCTAATGCACTCTCAGTGAGAATGTTTGCATGTAGTTAGAAGGAGTTTGTGGCTGTCCAATGCTCTACTCCAGCACATAAGAGATACTTTGTCCATATGCGTGGAGTCTCTCTGGGCTATTATGCAGATCTTGAGACTGAGCAGGGAGTGAAGGCAACCAATGTACAATTTATGGCACTATTAGCCACCGCAATCCATTCTTAGTGAATTCACCCCTCCAAGTATTAGAGAAATTAAAAACTTGACTTTAGACCTAGATAAAGAGTTATTACTATTTTTCCACTGGGATCCTGAATGTCTATGCTGAATTTAATTAATTTAATGACTAGAATTTCCCTCACAAGTGTCAAACTCTTGGTGGTGCGAGTGGAAAATAAGGTGGATCAAAACAGTCTGTAAGAATTTGGAGCAACATTTTTTAGTAGGACGTAAAGGCCAGATCAAGATTATAGATAGTATCAAACATTTCATGGACGCTAACAAGCAAATAGGCATAATAGCATGTTTAATAAATTGAGATTTTCTCCACACAGCATGTAGATAGTGTACAGCAGCCTCTCATGCACTCGCTGCTAATGGAACAAAATAGTTAGGATGCAACTCTAAAGGGCATGTTAGCCAGTGCTATTTTAGGGAGGTTGGATGAGGAGCATCACCACTGGAACTGATTATTACAATTATGTAAAAAAAATAAAAAAAAGTACTGCAGGGTGAGATAGGGAGGGCGATGCACAACAAGAGGGAGGTTAGAGAGGAGGTACTGATGAGTCACAGTGAAAAGAGGCAGAAAGAAAGATGGGCATTATGTGAGTCAGGAAAATGAGACACGGATATTAAGTTCGAGGGGAACTAAAATAAATAAATCAGAGGATGAGAGAAACAAATCTGGGCAAGAACAGGCAGAGAGTGAAGGGCGGAAAGATAGTGACGGAGGAAAAATATCTCCATGGGGAAAGATCCCTATTTCCCTCCAATTTTCCGTCCTATTAGGTAGATTTGCATGTATCTTTATTCAGCATGTCTCCCCCACCTCCGGGGCAGGTGGGAAAGTGCGGAAAGTATGGTCGGGGCAGGAAGGGGGAGAAGGGGAGATGGAGTTAAAGATGCATGGGAGAAAAAAATGGAGAGGGTTGGGGGGTGTACTGATGAGCAGAGTGGGAAGGAGGAGAGGACGTCATTGATTCGTCCTGCATCACAGACTCTCCCCCTTCACACCTTTGCTTCCCTGTCTTCTCACTTCATAGGTGCGTGAGTGCTTTGACTTAATGTTAATTATTGGGAGTTTCGAGAGGAGGACAATGCATATCACAACTCTCTAGTCAGGTGGTTTAAATGTATAACCCCCCTCCTTGCCCCATTTTGAGAATGATATGCCTCCCATTTTGGATTACCCTTTACCATAACAGCATCAAATATCATATGGATCCGTGACAAGAACAGGTTTCCAAAATGCAGTGTAAACCACTTTTTTATTTTTCATGTTTTCAGTTAAAGCTTTATGAGTGAAAGTGAAGTTTGGCCTACATGAGCATAAACTTGTTCAAGTAACTTTCAGCTTGCTAAATTAAAAAAAAAAATCCCTCAAAAGTTCCTAGAAGGTTGCTGCAATATGGTCAGAAAACAACATTTTGTGTTGGTGTCCTAAACATGTTTAAAGCCTAACACTTCAGCTGTCCAGCAAATGACAACTTTGTTCAAACACTGCATGTGAAGTTGTGGGTTTCCTCAGTGGTGGACAGTAAAACAGTAATTTTACTTGAGTAGTACTGTACTTAAGTACATTTTTTGAGTATCTGTCCTTTACTTGAGTATTATTATTTGGGGGAAATTATGACTTTTACTCCACTACATTTGAAAGAAAAAAATCTCACTTCTTTTGTCTCCACTACATTTCTATGAATGCTCTAGTTACTCACTATTTTTGCTTTGAAGTCAGCTGATGAATTTTCTTTTCTGAAATCAGAATCAGATCCTAAAGACCATAAACTGTTTGTGTACTTGTGTTGGTTTGTCTCAGTTGTGTAGCCGTACCTCAGTTGAGCTTAGACCAAATGCAGATTAAACGTTATTCAGACCAGTCCATTAATTTAGTCGTGATGATGATGGCTATGGCTGACAAGGATGATGATTCTCTACCTGAGCACCACGGCCATATTTTTAGCCCACGTTTGAGGTTTTTAAATGAAGAATGATTCGTATTGTTGTAAATCTCTGATCAGAATGTACACCCATGCATTATTTACTGTACTCATGCTTTGTGAAAATACGTTTTGAGATATTTAAAGAATTACTTTGAATACTTAAGTATTTTTAAAAGCAAGTGCTCCAGGACTTTAACACAAGTAATAATTTGACTGAACAACTTTCACTTGTATTGGAGTAATATTTGACCAGGAGGATCTATACTTTGACTTAAGGAATGAAGATTTGTACCTTGTCCACCACTGAGTATACTTCACAACTATCAGGGTTGTTTGAAGCCAGCGTGCTCTACATCACCCATTAACAGAACAAATAAAAGATTCACTGCACACTAACAATGGCCTGTTCAAGCTAGAGTCCTTTACATGTAACATCACAACAATTAGTTTTATTCGGAACTCCAGCCATCTAACACTCTGCATAAATTGAGTAAAATTAATCCTGGTGATTTCAATATAAAATCACTTAACAGCAAAAGTTTGACTGCCAAACAGGTGTATGTTTAATACACCTGTTTTTGTAATGGTGTTAGGAGAAATGCGTATACTAATTGCATCTCTCTCTGTTTGGTATGATGTGTGTAGTGCAGCCCGGCTCAGCTCAAGCAACATAAGTACAAAGGATACATACAGATTTATCATGAAGTCACCTAGAGAGGACTGTAAAACATTGTGCTTCAACGAGTATTCAACTTATGCTTCAGGGCGAAAAAAACATTTAGTGACATCCCAAAACATCTGACATGTCTTGTTCCCAAGAAACCGCTGGCTTTTCATTTTTGTAAAACCGCGGAACAAAACCCAGTTGATGCTGAGATGTATTGACGTCGAGATAAATTGTTTTTATGGACTAAAATGAGCTGTTTCCCCCGGTTTTCTTGTGGACTAATCCGGCTACTGAACTTTAAGGAATTCAATTAATATTGATCTTCTCTGATAAATCTCATTCAGACAAGTAAACAAACAAATTTCCAAAACTGTTGACTTCAATCTTCAGTCTCATCTGTTATCCTGTCGTTGTTTTTTTGGCTTAGGGCAGGAGTACTAAATAGGTATTTATTCCAACCTTTGTTTTGATAACAGCTTTTACCCTCCTGAACTCATGAATACTTGAGAATTTTCAGGCTTCTCTTGTGGCGTGATTGATGTCAGCAATTTGTTTTAGCTGGAAGGTCTTGTCAATCATGAGTGAACTTGGATGCACTGACCAGCAAGTAGTGTTGTGGGTGACCACAGAGCGGTGAACACTGGATGCTAATTGAAGCTGACAAACTGCCTCTGGTGTCCTTGGATCAGTTAAGTGTGGCAGCGCAAGTGAATTTTTTGTGCTGTGTGCATCTTTGTATTATACAGGAGAGAACAGTGATATCAAAAAGCATTTAATATATTCTCATTGTGGATATTTTGCTCTGCCACAGTGCTGAAGGTGAGATACTGTTGTGTCTGACAGTCACTAGCAATTCAACTCTGAAAACAAAGAAAAGGGAAAACCAGAGGTAAATGTGATTTTATCTAAGATAATCCAACATATTGGATTAGCCCATTAGCGGCAGCCAACAGCTAGCATTAGCATCCAGCCTACCTGCTAAATGATATTACTGTTAGCTTGGAAACTGTTGCAAGCTTATATTGCTGTTTGGTAGTTTTATATCATACAATAAAAAGGCTTAACTCCTTGCTTACATAACGTTAGCTCTGAACAAATAAACAGCTAATGTTCTTCTTCGCTAACGTAATACTATCTAGGAGATGCTTGAATTCTGGCACTAGCTGTAGTCTAAAGTTATAACACCTGATTGTGATTTGTCATTACATAGCAACATATCATGACAACAGTCTATTTTTCTCAGTCGCAGACAGAGCTCACTGTAAGATATCTTGTTAATTTGACGTTGGTTTGTTTTCTTTGGGAAGAGGCGAAACAGCCAGGAAAAGACATGAGAGGTAACAGACACAAGAACTGTAGGCCATGACAAAGATATCTACAGTGAATATGGTGCATGAAGTGTTTATCGTTACCCGATTACGGTATGTGATGCTACCGAGTTTAAGGACCCATAAATGGAAAAGAAAGTGTCAGACTCTGACAGGGACAAAGTAGAACACTTGATCAGGTGAAGTGCTGATTCATGCAACCTCCTCCTGGTTTTACTTCACTTTCAGTTTAATGTGAGTAATATCAGCTTTATCTTAAGAAAACGCAGGGTAAACTGATACTATTGCCCCGCTCAAACTGCTTTTTCAATTAAAGAAATATAATCATTTTTAAATTGATAAAAAAATATTTTCAAACCAATTTTGGAGTAAACTAATTGATTTCCTAAGTAAGTAGAGGTGTAACAAGTTGGATAATGTATAATAAGGAGGTTTTTAAAGCAGAGGCACTCCTCCAAGGATCTGCTATAACAACCTGCTCACTTGACATTATCTCTTAAATAGCTAACAGGTTATCAAATATGCTGTTTTATCATATAAAAAAAAGCTCAGCTTTCCCTTCAGATCTTCTGTGTAAATTGTCTGTTGAATTTCTCCTTTTTCAAGAAGTTAAAAAATGACAACAATCGTTGGATACCCCAAAATGTGTTTGACAGACAACCTGGAATATAGTAGAACAGCACTGTGACAGCATTCAAGCTTCACACTCAGTGCACGGCCTCTGCGAATGTGATGAATTAAGAGAAAGAAACAGAGAGGGAAGGGCTGAGAGGGGGTAAGGTAAACAAATTATTGAAGAACACAAATATTAGAAACTCAGAGGAATAGGAGACTGCATTTTTTAACTATTATCTGCTGTCACATAGGGAAATTCTTTGTGATGCCAATGGGTGCCACCATATACTCTCCCGTTAGCCTGCTTCTCTGTTTGTTGAGACAAGCCAGGAGAAGTTTTATTCCCCAGATGCTCCACTGTCAATCCAGTCTCATGTATCAGCCAAGACAGAGTCTGTGCAGTGACATAGGGGATTTGAGCAGCAGAAAATGGTGCTATACTGCATAGGTGAATGTATATTAGATGGCTCTACTGTATATTATTATTCAACAAATTCATGAGTCTGTGTGCCGTAACAGCTTCTAGGATCTCATGGAAAGAAAGTAAGCAATAGAACGGAAGAAAAGATGAAAGAATCACAGTGCCGTTGTGTGCATATACAAAAGTTTTTATTTTGCTTTTCACCTATTTCTGAATTACAGGAGTCACAGGTGTCTGTGAGCCTGAAAAGGAAAACATGTAGCAGTGTGTTTATAAATCCCTAAAGCCCTCCCCATTCATCAACCCATACCTCGTTAATTTGACCCCACTGTGAAATGTCTGCATTTTAACATGAGGGCGCTGATTTTTTATGGATTCAGGGAAGTCTTGTCAGTGAGTAAGGGGTGATGTTCAGTGAGCAGGTTGTCATAGAAGAAGGGAACTACGACGGGGTGAACAACTTGTTTTGTTTTGTGTTTACCTCTCGTGCCTCCTTCAGTTCTGTCAATTTTCAGATCCCAGCCTACAGCCTTTTGTGTCTTTTCCCGCTCTTTTCCCGATTGATAAGTGTATAGTTGGGTCCTCTTAGTCTGCGATCACAGTTGCATGCGAAGAAATAGTATATTGTTCATTAAAGAGGTCTGCTGTAGAGAAATCAAAGACCTTGAATTTTGTTATCAACCAATCAGAACGGAGTTTTCAACAGCATATGACTAGACAACATAACTTAAAGAGAAAAGTAAGACTGGTGTGACTAGGGGGATGGAAAGAGATGAAAAGAGAGCTTGGGGGCTCGTCTGAACTCTGTGTCAAATTGTTAGAGGAGGAGGAAGAAGAAAATGAAGAGGCAGCCATGTTTGAGCCCTGAAGCTAATGTTTTTATTTAAGGGAAGTCAAAAAGATGTGCGGGTGGATGATTCAGCAGGGGATTGATAGATGGACAGAGTGGAAAAAAGGAGGAAAATGGAAACAAGGTGGGTTGTCAGTCATTGGGTTAATCTTTGCTGCGTTGTGGATGGATGGATGGATGGATGGCTGGATGGATGGATGGATGGATGGATGGATGGATTGACAGGAGCAGGGATGTGAAGGAGAAATAAGGTTGCAGGCCTAATTGCCTGTGACCTGGTTGTAAACATTGCACTTGTACTGTAAGTTGGCAGCATCAGAGGGAACAGAACTAAGAGGAAGAGAGCTTTGATGTCTGATACCAGGGTTGTGTCCTTGTGTTAAACATGCCGTGGCTTTGTGAAAACGGTAAGACACCTGGCCCGCAGAGAGAAGAGGGAAGGGGAGAGGAGGGGCTAAAACTTTGTCACAGGAGAGGAGAGTGTAAGGGCAAGGTTTGGTCAACGATTACAGGAAGAAAGAGATACAGTTAGATGAATAAAAAAAGTTTGTAGAGGACAGGAGGGTGGGTGTCTATGGTGACGAACAAGGGATGGCCAGAACCTATTTATAAATTATATTAGTCTTACAAAAGAAAAAGAAGCTCTGATTTGGTGGAGAGCATCTGTCAAGGATAAGAACAGTGTCAAGCCAAAGCTCAGTATAGTGCAAATCTGCCCCACTGGGAAAATTGCAATGTGGACTCCAATAAAGGAAAAAGGCGATAAAAAGTCAGACCAAAAGTTGGCAGGAAAATATGTGGGGGGGGGAAAGGGCTAGGGTGGCATGACTGGAGTGCTGGCTGGTGGGTGCTCAGATGGGTGGAGGAGGGAGTAGGGCTGGAATCAAACCTATTAAAAAACAGATTCAGTTGTCTGTTAGGGTACAATCTAGACTGCTCAGTAAAGTTTCATTGGATATTTGTAGTGATATGGTGCTTTATTAG